>NC_053392.1:50534468-50766968 GCF_905171765.1 Bufo bufo
CTCTTTGTTACACATAAAGGAGGGCATCATACACAGCCTTGAAAAATTATGATTGCTGGTGACCCTTAAAAACTATTTGAGCAAGGGCCTGCTGATCTGACCATCTAAAACATTAGGGGCGAGGGCCTGCTGCCACTTTGGTGACTCTAGATAACCGGGGGACGATCGCACGTCCCCGTGACGGCGACGATCCATTCGGATGTCTGCCCTATAAACTTTCAATGTTATTTTCAGCCCAAACCATGTAAACCATGGGTAACGGGGGAATCATGGTTCGATTCCGGAGAGGGAGCCTGAGAAACAGCTACGGCTACCACATCCAAGAAAGGCAGCATGCACGCAAATTACCTATTAGGTATAATTAGGTGAGGGCCTGCAGGTGAGCTGACCCTGTAAAAGATTTTAGGTGCGGGCCTGCAGGTGAGTTGACCCTGTAAAAGATTTTAGGTGCGGGCCTGCAGGTGAGCTGACCCTGTAAAAAATTATATGTGATGGCCTGCAGGTGAGCTGACCCTGTAAAATATTTTAGGTGCAGGCCTGCAGTTGAGCTGACCCTCTAAAAAATTATATGCGAGGGCCTGCAGCTAAGCTGACCCTGTAAAACTATAAAACTATATGCATGGGCATATATGCAAGAGCATTATATGTGACGAATAAGCATGTTGATATGATGGAAGAGGAGGAGGATAAGAAAAGGAAGATTCAGCCATATACCCTTGTTTGTGGTGGAAGGGGTGCATGGGAATACAGTGTATTCAGTACATTATAAAAAACACATTTAAAGTGCCTTTATGTTCAGCCGCTTTCCTCTGGTGGAGTTGAGAAGTCATGGTCAATCCAGGCCTTGTTCATTTTTATAAGAGTCAACCTGTCAGCATTATCTGTTATAATGCCACCAGCAGCACTAAATACCTGCTCAGACAAAACGCTGGCGGCAGGGCAGGCCAGCACCTCCAAGGCGTAGAGCGCCAGTTCGTGCCAGGTGTCCAGCTTGGACACCCAGTAGTTGTAAGGCACTGAGGGATCATTGAGGACGCTGACACTGTCTGCTATGTACTCCTTCAACATCTTCCAAAATGTTTCCCTAGTTGTGACACTAGGCCGCGCATCAGGGTGAGGGTGCTGGTGGGGTGTCATGAAACTGTCCTAGGCTTTGGAGAGTGTTGCCCTGCCTCTGTTGGAACTGCTGTGTGTTCCCCTTGTCTCCCCTCCTCGATTGGCCAAAGAACTACGGACTCTGCTGCCAGCGTTTTCAGCTGGAAATTTTTGGAGCAATTTTTCAACAAGGATCTTCTGATATTGCACCATTTTGCTCGTCCTCTCCACCAGAGGAATGAGAGATGAGAAGTTCTCTTTGTATCAGAGGTCGAGAAGGGTTAACAACCAGTAATCCGTGTTGTCTAAAATGCGTATAAGGCGCTAGTCGCGGGAAAGGCAGCCTAACATTAAGTCAGCCATGTGTGCCAGAGTACCAACATGCAAGACTTTGCTGTCCTCATCAGGAGGATCACTCTCAATCTCCTTATCCTATTCCTCCTCTTCTCCCCATCCAAGCTGAACAGATGGAATTAAACTTCCATGGGCACTACTCTCTGTATCAGAGGCAACTTTCTCCTGCTTCTCCTCCTCCTCCTCTTCATCGTCCAATTCGCGTTGAGAAGACGAACTGAGGGTGGTCTGGCTATCACCCTGTGTAATGTCTTCCCCCATTTCCACCTCTTCCACATGCAAAGCATCATCCTTAATTGTGAGCAGCGAGCGTTTGAGTAGACACAGAAGTGGGATGGTTATGCTGATAATAGCGTTATCACCGCTCACCATCTGTGTTGATTCCTCAAAGTTTCTTAAAACCTCACAGAGGTCAGACATCCATGCTCACTCCTCGCTTGAGAATAGCGGAAGCAGACAACCATGTTGCAGCTGGTATTCCACTACTGCCCTCTGCTGCTCACAAAGCCTGGTCAACATGTGGAACGTGGCACAACAGCTGGTGAGCTGGCAATTTTAAGCGCTGCTGCAGCGTTGACAGACCGGCTGAAGCTGTCGTGACTTGCCAAAATGTGCACACACGCAGCGCACCTTCACCAGTAGCTAAGGCAAATTGGGGTAGGTTTTGAGAAACCGCTGAACCATAAGGTTGAACACGTGGGCTAGGCATTGTATGTGTGTGAGCTTGCCGAGCTCCAAAGCCGCCACCAAGTTACGGCCATCATCAGACACAACCATGCCTGGTTCTAGGTTGAGTGGCGAGAGCCACAGCTCAGTCTGGCCTCTTATTCCCTGCCACAGCTCTGTGGTTGTGTGCTTTTTGTCCCCTACGCATATCAGCTTCAGCACAGCCTGTTGCCGCTTCCCCACTGCAGTGCTATACTGCTTCCAGCTACCAACTGAAGACTGACTGGTGCTGCACGCAGATATTTCGGAGGTGGAAGTGGAGGAGGAGGAGGAGAAGTGGGGGTTGGAGCCACTAACATATGTGCTGGCGGAAACCCTGATTGATGTAGGGCCCGCAATCCTTGGCGTCGGTAGCACCTGTGCCATCCCAGGGTACGACTTGCTGTCGGCCTCCACAACGTTCACTCAGTGTGCCGTCAGGGAAAAGTAGCTTCACTGACCGAATGCACTTGTCCATGTGTCCGTGGTTAAGTGGACCTTCCCAGTAATTGCGTTGCTCAGGGAGCGTGTGATGTTACGGGACACATGTTGGTGTAAGGCGGGCACGGCACACCGTGAAAAATAGTGGCGGCTGGGGACTGCGTAAAGAGGGACGGATGCCGACATCAGGCTGCGGAGGGCCTCAGTGTCCACAAGCCTAAATGTCAACATTTCCATGGCTAGTAATTTGTAAAGTTGCACATTTAGTACTATGATCTTTGGGTCGGTAGCTGGGTATTTGCGCTTGTGTTCAAATGCCTGGGGAAAGTGGATGTGGTCGCTGATGGTGCTTGCAAAGGTCCAGGTGCAGGGCACGAGGCATCCGGGCCTGCACCTTTGACAGGGGATTGGCCATCACCTAACATAGGGGAAGAGGAGGCAGTGGTGTGACCCGCAGACACAGATTGTGGACCCAGGCATTCGTCCTACTAATTACGGTGCTTGGATGCCATGTGGCGGATCATGCTGGGGGTGGTGAAGTTGCTAGTGTTCACGCCCCGGCTCATTTTCGTATGGCACAGGTTGCAAACTACTATTCTTTTGTAGTCCACAGTATCTTCAAAAAAGTGCCATACTGCAGAACATCTACCCCATGGCAATGGAGATTTCTGCATGGGGTTGCTCCGTGGAACAGTTTGCGGGCCTGTGTGGTGTGGCTCGCCTTCTCCCTTTTGTCACCCCACTGCCTCTTCCAGCCTGTTGTGGTGCTGCAGATCCCTCCCCCTCTGTACTGCTGTCCTCGCTCGGCTTTCCACCTTCCCAGGTTGGGTCAGTGACCTCATCGTCCACCACCTCCTCTTCCACTTCCTTACTGTGATCATGCTCCTGATTTGTTGACCTACCCACATCCTCAGTGATTGACAACTGTGTCTCATCCTCTTTATCACCCTCTTGAGAAAGTAATTGCGATTGACTCATTGGTAACTGTGCTCATCATCACCCACCTCATTAAACACTAATTGCCATTCCCCACCGTCATCTTCTTGTGACTGCGGATGTTCAAGAGGTTGGGAATCAGAGCACAAGATCTCATGTCCCTCTTCAAGCGTGCTTGGCGAGAGGGCCAAATCAAGTAATGGCGATGAAAAGAGGTCCTCGGAATATGTGTGGGATCACTTGTTTGGCCAGACTGTAAATGGTGGGAGGAAGGAGGATCAGGGTGAGGATTGTGTTGACCAGACTCCTGGCTACTAAGACTTGGACTTGGTATATTGCTGCTGTCATACACAATAGTCCTATGGAAAGTTTTTTGTATAAAAATCTTCCTATTACACTCCCTACGCTGTCTATCCCTTCCTATGCACAGCTCTCCTTAACACTGAGCAATTTAGCGCAGGTTGCGCTACAAACATATATTGCTGCTGTCACACACAATAGTCTTTACAAGGACTTTTGGGTCTATGAAACGTTTTTGTAGAAAAATTTAATTAAATTACTCCCTAAACTCTCTGTCCCTTTCTATGCTCAGCTCTCCCTGACTTAGAATGAGCCGAACACGCGTCATCGGGTGCTATATAGCACCTGATGACGTGTTCCGGTCAGCCATTCACAGTAATGCCAGTAGCCAACATGCACGTTTATTGGCTGCTTAGCAGCCGCGAAATGTGTGGAGAGGAGACTCGAGTATTGTGCTCGAGCACATGCGGTACTCGGCCGAGTACCGCCATATGCCGAGTATAGCGATGCTCGAGCCGAACTGGTATTCGGCCAAGCATGCTAGCTCAACACTAGTCAGCAGGTCTATATTACATTTATGGTCTTTTTTGGGGTTTGATGCCTAAAGTCTGCTTTGGGACCCTAATTTTCTAGTTCTGAAGCTGCTCCTTTGGCACTTTTATTTTGGCAGCACAGTATTTTCGGGGCAGCAGCAGGCACAGTATTGGTGGATACTACAGGATGGCAGTGTTAAAGGGGCAGCTGTATAGAGATGGTTCTTTTCTATAGAGGGTGGGGATGGACTGCAGAAGCAATAGGCCCTCATGCAAAATTTTAACAGGTCCCATCTACAGTGCACCATTTATTAACTCTGGTGTTTTATTATATAGAAGAGGGGACTGCACACCCCTGACTAAAGACAGTCTGGACTAGATTGAGAAGAAAAGGAAAGTGAACAACTGAAGTCCATTGAGACACCACCTGTAAGTCACTTTATTATAAAGTACTCTAAATTGATTCCATGATTATGGGTTGGTGGGGGTTTGTGTGGGGGTGTGCTGTGTCCTCTTTTTTTTAAACCAAAAGAGGTCACTCTAGGGGAGGCATTATATACTAGCACTCCATGGGGGAGGGAGCAATATATACTAGCACCACAGGGGTGAGGGAGCTTTATATACTGGCAAGTGATGAGCGGCATAGGCAATATTCATTTTTGCAATATTTAGCACATTTTTCACATAATATTCGAAAATAAATTTGCGAATTCTAGAATTTGTGATCTCCAGTCAATATTTTCGGCCCTAATGATGCGCATATTTTTTGCGCAATACATGCAACTTCACATTTTATCAGGTCTGAGTATATATTACTGATTGGTGCACTAAGTATTATTGTGACATCACAGCACTATGTCTGTAGCATGTACAGTCGTGGCCAAAAGTTTTGAGAATTACATAAATATTGGAAATTGGAAAAGTTGCTGCTTAAGTTTTTATAATAGCAATTTGCATATACTCCAGAATGTTATGAAGAGTGATCAGATGAATTAGTCCTTCTTTGCCATGAAAATTAACTTAATCCCCAAAAAAACTTTCCACTGCATTTCATTGCTGTCATTAAAGGACCTGCTGAGATCATTTCAGTAATCGTCTTGTTAACTCAGGTGAGAATGTTGACGAGCACAAGGCTGGAGATCATTATGTCAGGCTGATTTGGTTAAAATGACAGACTTGACATGTTAAAAGGAGGGTGATGCTTGAAATCATTGTTTTTCCATTGCTAACCATGGTGACCTGCAAAGAAACGCGTGCAGCCATCATTGCCTTGCATAAAAATGGCTTCACAGGCAAGGATATTGTGTCTACTAAGATTGCACCTCAATCAACAATTTATAGGATCATCAAGAACTTCAAGGAAAGAGGTTCAATTCTTGTTAAGAAGGCTTCAGCTGCGGGATCGGAGTGCCACCAGTGCAGAGCTCGCTCAGGAATGGCAGCAGGTAGGTGTGAGCGCATCTGCACGCACAGTGAGGCGAAGACTTTTGGAAGATGGCCTGGTGTCAAGAAGGACAGCAAAGAAGCCACTTCTCTCCAAAAAAAACATCAGGGACAGATTGATCTTCTGCAAAAAGTTTGGTGAATGGACTGCTGAGGACTGGGGCAAAGTCATATTCTCCGATGAAGCCTCTTTCCAATTGTTTGGGGCATCTGGAAAAAGGCTTGTCCACAGAAGAAAAGGTGAGCGATACCATCAGTCCTGTGTCATGCCAACAGTAAAGCATCCTGAGACCATTCATGTGTGGGGTTGCTTCTCATCCAAGGGAGTGGTCTCACTCACAATTTTGCCCAAAAACACAGCCATGATTAAAGAATGGCACCAAAACACTCTCCAACAGCAACTTCTTCCAACAATCCAACAACAGTTTGGTGAAGAACAATGCATTTTCCAGCACGATGGAGCACCGTGCCATAAGGCAAAAGTGATAACTAAGTGGCTCGGGGACAAAAACGTTGACATTTTGGGTCCATGGCCTGGAAACTCCCCAGATCTTAATCCCATTGAGAACTTGTGGTCAATCCCCAAGAGGCGGGTGGACAAACAAAAACCCACTAATTCTGACAAACTCCAAGAAGTGATTATGAAAGAATGGGTTGCTATCAGTCAGGAATTGGCCCAGAAGTTGATTGAGAGCATGCCCAGTCGAATTGCAGAGGTCCTGAAAAAAAGGGGCCAACACTGCAAATACTGACTCTTTGCATAAATGTCATGTAATTGTCGATAAAAGCCTTTGAAATGTATGAAGTGCGTGTAATTATATTTCACTACATCACAGAAACAACTGAAACAAAGATCTAAAAGCAGTTTAGCAGCAACCTTTGTGAAAACTAATATTTGTGTCATTCTCAAAACTTTTGGCCACGACTGTATGTATGGACAGCAGAGAAACAGTAATTCCTATCACACTACCTAACACCCTGAACTGGAACCTATCAGCTACACTATATCAGGATATAACCTACACTGACTACTTTATCTCTCACTAACTAATTGGATAAGGCTGGATGAAAGCACAGAGTACAGCTTTCTCTCAGAACTGAAAAAAAAACTGCAGAAAATGGCTGCTGGGGAGTTTTTTTTTTATATAGTAAGAGGTAGGCAACTTTCCTATTGGTTGCTAGAGATGTTGCTAAGCTCAGACAAAGACATTGCAGCCTTCTCATTGGCCCACAGGCAAGAAGTGAGGTTACTGATGAAAAAGAAATCTAGAATATTCTACATCCTCGCAAATTCTCGAAGTGCCGATATTCGCGATAAAAATTCACGATTTGAATATTCGCGATCAACACTAACTGGCACTACAGTTTAGTTAAGCATTTTATTCCCGGACTTCAGGGGAAGGGGGCATTATAAATTGGCACTACAGGGGAGGGGAGCATTATATACTGGCACTTCAGTGGGAAGCATTAAATACTGACACTACACGGGTGGGGAAGTATTATATACAGGCACCACTTGGAGGCTGGGGAGGAGCATTATATACAGGCACTATAGGGGGAACAGAGTAGCATTATATATTGGCACTACGGGGGGAAGGTAGAGCACTATATACTGTCAGGACAGGGGGACAGGGGAACATTATACATGCTAGCACTGGGGGAGGAGATGGAGTAACATTATATATACTGGCAGTTCAGGGGGAACAGGGCAACATTATACATACTGCCACTACAGATGGGGAGCATTATACATAATAGCACTACAAGGACATTATAATTTAGGGAACATTATACATACTGGCATTACAGGGGGCATTAAACATACTGCCACTACAAGGGACATTATAATACAGGGGGCACTACAGGTAGAGTTATAACTGTGGGAAGGGGGGGGGGGGGGTCATTAGAACCACAGAGGACATTATTAATATCGGGGGCATTATGGTGGAATTGTTACTACTGGGTGTACTGTGGGGACATTATCACTATTGGGGGCACTGTGACTAATGGGACAGAATGATTACTCTTGGTGGGTCTTTGGGGAACACTATTATTATGAAGGGACTCTCTACAGAGTGATTGTGGGATTAAAGAGCATAGCAGACACATCATTTGGGGGGTAACAGAAGGATAGCAATGCTGGGGAACAAGGATGCAGAGTTTTTGCTGAGAAGGTGGGGAAGATAATAGTAAAATGAGGATCCTAAGATTTAGTGTGTAAACTCTGCAGTTGACATAATTTATCATGGTGGTCTGGTCCGAATGGAGAAGATAAGAAAAGAGATTGTCTAAATCAGAGGAGACATCATTGGATGTAAGGCATGTAGTGCTGTGTTCCCCTGTATATTTGTTAGCTCACTATTAGCAGTTGGGCTGGGTAGGGGGGTGGGTGCCAGTTCAATTTTTTGCCTGAGGCAGCAAAGAACCTGGTATTTATAACTCCTCCAGTGTAATCAGGCCATGCTTCACAACCTCTTCCTGCTGATCTAGCATCCATCCTGGAGCCTTTTACAGCCTTCCCACAGGAGCAGAAGGAAAAGGTTATGGAGTGTTTACTACAGAGACCATGGGCATTTTGTGGTATTATTGGTAATATTGTCCTTAGTATAGTGAATTTTGTTCAATTTCAGTATGGAGGTTGGACTAGATGAACCTTTTTTAACCATATCAACTATGTAACTATGTAATTATTTAATATTTAATCGCTGTATGGTGGTAATATTTGGTCATTGTATAGTGTTAATATTTGACAACTATATACTGAATGTGTATTATTATTTTTTTTGGGGGGGAAGCATATGTCTTGAAGGTGTATTCCCATCTGAGACAATGGGACATGTCCCCATTGCCTGATAGGTGTGGGTCCAACCGCTGGGACTCGCACCTATATCGAGGACAGAGTACCTATCTTGTAAACGCAGCTGGCAAAGTACCAGAGGGCACACCACGCATGTATGGCTGCTCTCCATTGATTTCTATGGGGCCGCCTAAAATAGTCGAGCACTCGCTCCGCTATTTCCATTGGCTTCATAGAAACGAATGGGAGCAGTGGCCACGTAAGTGTGGTGCGCTCCCATTCACTTCTATGGGAAGAATCCTTGGTGGTAGCCGGGGTCCTCCAGCCACCACCTTCCCAGCTCTATTCTCCATATAGCTGCGGATCCCAGCGGTGGGACCCGCACCTATCAGTCAATGGGGACATATCCTAGCGATATGTCCCCATTATCTCAGATGGGAATACCCCTTTAAGGCTTTTTCCCCTAATCTTTTAAGACCAATACTTTGACATACCGTTATTTGAACTGAGTAAATGCGAGTGCAATATTTCATTTGGGGTTATACTTCATATTTTCCCAGGTCCACATATTGTCTAAAATTGGCCATGTTCTTTTGTTCCCTTTGATGCAGCAGTTCGCATGCTTTCTAAAGCAGGATGTGGCACATTGCTGGCTGAGTCTGATATCAAATCAGCCTTGCGCCTCCTACCTGTGTGTCCAGATTGTTTTCATTTATTTGCTTATGTAAGAAGGTACCTGGAATCATTGTGGATGGAAGGTATGTGTCACCAAGGTTCCTGGCCTCGGTGAAGAACAGTAAGAGCCGGTATTTTATGTGTCAGCAGCAATTGCTAACTGACACCTTGAGATTTAGCATTGCTGTCATAGCTGATCCGGGACGGCTCTTACTGGGAGTAGTCAAAGTGCTGGGTGGGTGACTACTCCTCATGTTCCAGGCCGGGTTTTGCCAGACATAAAAACCTGCCAGCACTGCCAGGTGTGGTGGATTTACCTTCCTCTGACAGTGGAGCTCAGGAGTCTGTGTGCTGTGAACTGAGGGCTGTGCTGGGATTTAAGGTTTGAGCCAAGCTGGGGGACTCAGGCCCCTCTAAAGGCGAACAGGCGCCTATGGACTTGATTAGGCTGAACTGCTAACAGGGTGTGAATTAACACCCAGGAGAAAAGGTGACTTTTATTGTTTATGGACTTTCCTTGTGTGTGAACAAACACCAAGCCACCTGCATTTGTGATACACCTTATCTGCATTTTTTTATACACCAATGTGTGAATAAACACCGCTATTTGATTCAAGAACTGTGTACTTTTCATCTATACTGCATCCGCTAGTCCTAACTACCAGAGCGAATCCCCACAATTGGTGGAGGATGCGGGCAAGCGCAGTGAAGCTGGCGTGAACGCCAATATATTTTTTGTTTTGAATTTTTGGGCACAGTTGTATGTAGTACATCAAACCAGCTATATTATAACCTGTGCCGCACGACAAAATGGAGGCTGTTGTGAAGGCCCTCATGGAAGCTAATTTGCAGCAACGAGAAACCAACCGGCACCAACAGGAGGCTAATAAGCAGCAGTAAGAGACCAACCAGTTGCTGCTACAACACGTGATGGTTTTGCAGACAGCAGGAGCAACCCCAAGCGTCCACAATGCCCGGGAAGCAGTCCGTGCAGTGATCCCTAAGATGACACCCGCAGACAACATCGAAACCTACCTGGAGATGTACAAGAAAGTGGCCACCAAGGAAAAGCTGCCCCGAGACCAGTAGGCTGAGGTTGTCGCTCCTCTCCTGGCATCAGAGTATCAGCGGGTGTATTTCGACTTGCCGGATGATCAAGCAGCCGACTACCCAAAGGTAAAGGGTGAGATTTTGGCAAGACTTGGGGTGAATAGGTTGGTCCATGTCCAGCGGGTACATCAGTGGGGGTTTAAGCCGGCTGAGCCCCCGAGACCCCAGTATTATGACTTACTCCACCTTTTGCAAAAGTGGCTACAGCCTGATGTGCTGAGTCCCACGGCTTTGCTGGATAGACTACTGGCTGACATATTCTGGAGAACGCTGCCCCCCCTCTCCAGCACTGGATTTGCCAGGTATCTGCTGGAAATGCCCTGGAAATGGTGGACCTTGTGGAACGCTATGAGGCCACCAAGAATCTCAAAGGGGGGTTCTTTTGGGAGAAGGGCAGGCAAATTCCAGAACTCCCCACCCCAGGCTCACCCGTTTGATCCAATAGAACTCCCCGGGAGGTTCCCCCTATGGGCTGGACCCAGTTAATCTGCTGGCGGTGTCAGGAACCTGGCCACAGTGTCCTCATCGGGTTGAGCCCATGGGCATACAACCGTGCCTGGAAAAATGCAGTACCCAAAAATATCAGCGTTCACGCCAGCCTCATTGCTTTTGCCCGCTCTGGTAGACAGGGTGTGCGGATGTAGTACAGAGGCAAATTACCAGTTCTTAAATTAAACTTCTGTGTTTATTCACACATAAAGCAAAAACAAAACGTCATTTTGCAGTCTGGTGTAAGATCACACACAATGGTAAGTCCACATACCGTAGGAGAAATCACCTTTTTGGCAGGTCTGCCTCCAGCAGTCCGTAACAGGCTTTTAGGGGGCCCGTTTCCCTTATAGACGGGTCTCAGCCCTTCAGCACGGCACAAGCTTCAGATCCCAGCACACACAGCTCCTGAGCTCCACTGTCAGACTGAGGTAATCCTCCTCACCTGGCAGTGCTGGCTGGTGTTTAGGCCTGGAAAAACCTGGCCTGGAACATGGGGAGTAGTCACCCACCCAGCACTTTGACTACTCCCAGTAAGAGCCATCCCAGATCAGCTATACAGCCATACTAAGTATTAAGGTGTCAAACAGAAACTGCTGCTGACACATAAAAAACGGCTCTTACTCCATCAAGGCCAGGAACCTCGATGACACATACCTATCTTACATGATGATTCCTTGTACCTTCTTACACACCACACAGAAGAGCCGACAGATCCTCTATACTACACCACACAGGAGAGCTGACAGAACCTCTATACTACACCACACAGAAGAGCCTACAGATCTTCTATACTACACCACACAGGAGTGCCGACAGATCCTCTATACTACACCACACAGGGGAGCTGACAGGAGAGCTGACTGATCCTCTACCGATACTCTATTTCACACCACACCTGAAAGTGGGTAATTCCTCGGCATTGTACCCGATCTGTAATATTGCACATTGTGCCTAATTTTGCAGTGTGTGTATCATACTGCTGGATAATAATTATTGATTGCCTTCTCCAACTCTTCTTAAAGGGAGGCCCCTTAGGTCATTGAGGTTCTGGGGTACAGAGTTACGAGCCTCTACATGGCACCTCAGCTGATTCCATAGGGTTTTCAATGGGATTCAGTTATAGAGAAAATGCAGGCCAGTCCATTTAAAGTTCCCTGGCACTTTGTTGTCCATGAAGGTGAAATTAGGCCTGTGTTGTTCATGCAGAGGCACAGTGAATGGATTAATGATGTTCTTCAAGTAGTATGGGCTTGTCACTGTACCATTCACAAAGTGTAGGGCAGTTCTGCATTGACTAGACACACCTGCCCACAAAGGCTTGTCTGGTGACAACAGTGGCTAATGCATAGCGCTCTCTTTGACGTTTCCAACATCGTTGGCGGCAGTGGCGGATTATAATAGGGTCGTTCGGGTTGGTAGCCCCGGGCCCGGCATCCCTGGGGGGCCCAACGCCGACCCGAACACCCACATACTACGGCGGGGCATGGGAGCGAATAGTTCCCTGCCCCGCCGCCGATTACCACCATAGGCTTCAGGCCTAGTAGGCCTGAGGCCTATGCGGTAGTGAAATCCCGGCGCAGGCGTGCGTGATGACGTCATCGCGCGCCTGTGCCGGGAGGGACGCAGGACAATGAAGAATGCGCTCCTGCCTCACCATGTCGGACACAGGTAAGTTTTCACCTTTAATTTTTTTTTTGATTCTGTGTGTGCCAACTTGGGGGGGGGGGGGGCAGAGGAGGACATGGGGCAGTGTGGTAGCAAATCAGTTCAGGGGGGGCAGATTATTAAATAGCGGCAAATCACTTCATGTGGTGCAGATTATTACTTGGGGAAAATTAATTCATGGGGTGCAGTGTGGGGGCAAATCACTTCAGGGGGTGCAGTGTGGGGGCAAAATACTTCAGGGGATGCAGTGTGAGGGCAAATTACTTCATGGGGTAGTGTGGGGGCAAATTACTTCAAGGGGTGAAGCGTGGGGGCAATTTACTTAATGGGGGTGCAGTGCGGGAGCAAATTACATTATGGGCGCCAGTGTGGGGGCAAATAACTTCATGTGGGGCAGATTATTACTTGGGCCAAATTACTTCAGGGGGTGTAGTGTGGGGGCAAATTACTTCATGGGGCTGTGTGGGGGCAAATTACTTCAGGAGGTGCAGTATGGGGGCAAATTACTTTATGGGCGCCAGTGTTGGGGCAAATTATTTCATGGGGGCAGTGCGGGGGAAAATTATTTCATGGAAGTGCAGTGTGGGGGCAAATTATTTCATGGGAGTGCAGCGTGGGGGCAAATTACTTCATGGGAGTGCAGCGTGGGGGCAAATTACTTCATGGGGCAGTGTGGGGGCAAATTATTTCATGGAAGTGCAGTCTGGGGGCAAATTATTTCATGGGAGTGCAGTGTGGGGGCAAATTATTTCATGGGAGTGCAGTGTGGGGGCAAATTATTTCATGGGAGTGCAGTGTGGGGGCAAATTACTTCATGGGGCAGTATGGGGGAAATTACTATATGGGGCAGTATGGGGGAAATTACTATATGGGGCAGTATGGGGGAAATTACTATATGGGGCAGTATGGGGGAAATTACTATATGGGGCAGTGTGGGGGAAATTACTACATGGGGCAGTGTGGGGGTGTTTCTATTAGGGGACATTATTTTTGGTGACACTATACAGGTATTATTACCTGGAGCACAATATAGGGTGTTATTATTACTGGGGGCACTCTAGAGGACATTATAATTGCTGTAGACAGGTACCTTTGGCATAATTTATCAAACTGGTGTAAAATAGAACTGGTTAAATAGCCCATAGCAACCAATCAGATTCCACCTTCCATTTTGGACAGCTTCTTTGGAAAATAAAAAGTGGAAACTGATTGGTTGCTGTGGGCAACTAAGACAGTTCTACTTTACACCAGTTTGATAAATGACCCTAATAATGAGAAATCTAACGTGTCTGTGTAACAAACTGTGGAGTGACGAGATGCGGCTGAAAGAATTTGTCATGGTGGTGTGGGTCAAACGGAGGAGAAGAGGAAAGAGAAGATGTACATGACAGGAGATGTCATTGGAAGTAAGAGGTATGTGGTGCTATTTTCTCCTATATGTAGAGCGGGCTAAGATTTAAATTTGTAGATGTCACCTGCAGTCCTATGTAACAGCCCAGATAACAGTGCTAACTTTCCGTGTACAGATAACGTAGTAGATGTTCCCTGCACAATAATTCACTGTGTTATGTGGGGTGTTACATATGACTGCAGGTAACATCTATGACACTATGACATCTATACACAGAGAGTTAGGAGATTGGTGGGGGTCTGACTCCTGGCTCCCCCACCAATCAGCTGTTTGAGGAGATTGCGATGTTCCAGTGAGCGCCGCAGCCTCTTTGCTCCTTACCAAGCACAGCGCTGTCCATTTGATAGCACTGAGCTTGGTATTGCAGCTCAGCCCCAATCACTCAGATGGGATTGAGCTGCACCTAGACCACGTGAACGATGAATGTGATGTCATATGGCCTAGGAAGAGACTGTGACGTTCACGAAGCACCACAGCCTCTTCATACAGAAAGAAATTCAACTAAAATGGAGGGAGGGGCCCGTGTTGGGTAGACAGCCCCGGGTCTCACATGCACTTAATCTGCCCCTAGTTGGCGGCCATCCTGAACAGCACTGAGTCCCACTGGCCGCACGCCTGTGCCTGATTGTGTGACCAGGTACCCTTCCAGGTCATCAAACACGCAGATCATGCTGATGTAAACTTTTTCAAATGGTCTGATGTGACACTAGGATGCCTCTCACCTCCCTTAAATGTGCCTGGAGTTGTGTGGCATTCATCATCCGGTTCCACAGGACATTGTTCTCAATGAGGCGGTCATCAGTGTGGTATGTGGCCAAAGAACGTCTACTTCTGTGCCTTTCTGTGACTCTTCCAGTCTCTCTGTTTCTCTGTTGCAGCCTGCTGATGACTAGTGTTGATCACGAATATTCGAATTGCGAATTTTAACCACCTCCGGACCGCCTAACGCAGGATCGCGTTCCGGAGGTGGCAGCGCTGCGCACAGTCACGCATATACGCATCATCTCGCGAGACGCGAGACTTCCTGTGAACGCGCGCACACAGGCGCGCGCGCTCACAGGAACGGAAGGTAAGAGAGTTGATCTCCAGCCTGCCAGCGGCGATCGTTCGCTGGCAGGCTGGAGATGTGTTTTTTTTAACCCCTAACAGGTATATTAGACGCTGTTTTGATAACAGCGTCTAATATACCTGCTACCTGGTCCTCTGGTGGTCCCCTTTGTTTAGATCGACCACCAGAGGACACAGGTAGCTCAGTAAAGTAGCACCAAGCACCACTACACTACACTACACCCCCCCCCCCGGTCACTTATTAACCCCTTATTAGCCCCTGATCACCCCTAATCACCCCTGATCACCCCATATAGACTCCCTGATCACCCCCCTGTCATTGATTACCCCCCTGTCATTGATCAACCCCCTGTAAAGCTCCATTCAGACGTCCGCATGATTTTTACGGATCCACTGATAGATGGATCGGATCCGCAAAACGCATCCGGACGTCTGAATGAAGCCTTACAGGGGCATGATCAATGACTGTGGTGATCACCCCATATAGACTCCCTGATCACCCACCTGTCATTGATTACCCCCCTGTCATTGATTACCCCCCTGTAAAGCTCCATTCAGATGTCCGCATGATTTTTACGGATGCACTGATACATGGATCGGATCCGCAAAACGCATCCGGTCGTCTGAATGAAGCCTTACAGGGGCATGATCAATGACTGTGGTGATCACCCCATATAGACTCCCTGATCACCCCCCTGTCATTGATTACCCCCCTGTCATTGATTACCCCCCTGTAAAGCTCCATTCAGATGTCCGCATGATTTTTACGGATGCACTGATACATGGATCGGATCCGCAAAACGCATCCGGTCGTCTGAATGAAGCCTTACACGGGCATGATCAATGACTGTGGTGATCACCCCATATAGACTCCCTGATCACCCCCCTGTCATTGATCAACCCCCTGTAAAGCTCCATTCAGATGTCCGCATGATTTTTACGGATGCACTGATACATGGATCGGATCCGCAAAACGCATCCGGACGTCTGAATGAAGCCTTACAGGGGCATGATCAATGACTGTGGTGATCACCCCATATAGACTCCCTGATCACCCCCCTGTAAAGCTCCATTCAGATGTCCGCATGATTTTTACGGATGCACTGATAGATGGATCCGATCCGCAAAACGCATCCGGACGTCTGAATGAAGCCTTACAGGGGCATGATCAATGACTGTGGTGATCACCCCCCTGTCATTGATTACCCCCCTGTAAAGCTCCATTCAGATGTCCGCATGATTTTTACGGATGCACTGATAGATGGATCGGATCCGCAAAACGCATCCGGACGTCTGAATGAAGCCTTACAGGGGCATGATCAATGACTGTGGTGATCACCCCATATAGACTCCCTGATCACCCCCCTGTCATTGATTACCCCCCTGTCATTGATTACCCCTCTGTAAAGCTCCATTCAGATGTCCGCATGATTTTTACGGATGCACTGATAGATGGATCGGATCCGCAAAACGCATCCGGACGTCTGAATGAAGCCTTACAGGGGCGTGATCAATGACTGTGGTGATCACCCCATATAGACTCCCTGATTACCCCCCTGTCATTGATTACCCCCCTGTAAAGCTCCATTCAGATGTCCGCATGATTTTTACGGATGCACTGATAGATGGATCGGATCCGCAAAACGCATCCGGACGTCTGAATGAAGCCTTACACGGGCGTGATCAATGACTGTGGTTATCACCCCATATAGACTCCCTGATCACCCCCCTGTCATTGATCACCCCCCTGTCATTGATCAACCCCCCTGTCATTGATCACCCCCCTGTCATTGATCACCCCCCTGTCATTGATCACCCCTCTGTAAGGCTCCATTCAGATATTTTTTTGGCCCAAGTTAGCGGAATTTTTTTTTTTTTTTCTTACAAAGTCTCATATTCCACTAACTTGTGTCAAAAAATAAAATCTCACATGAACTCACCATACCCCTCACGGAATCCAAATGCGTAAAATTTTTTAGACATTTATATTCCAGACTTCTTCTCACGCTTTAGGGCCCCTAGAATGCCAGGGCAGTATAAATACCCCACATGTGACCCCATTTCGGAAAGAAGACACCCCCAGGTATTCCGTGAGGGGCATATTGAGTCCATGAAAGATTGAAATTTTTGTCCCAAGTTAGCGGAACGGGAGACTTTGTGAGAAAAAAATTAAAAATATCAATTTCCGCTAACTTGTGCCAAAAAAAAAAAATTTCTATGAACTCGCCATGCCCCTCATTGAATACCTTGGGGTGTCTTCTTTCCAAAATGGGGTCACATGTGGGGTATTTATACTGCCCTGGCATTCTAGGGGCCCCAAAGCGTGAGAAGAAGTCTGGTATCCAAATGTCTAAAAATGCCCTCCTAAAAGGAATTTGGGCACCTTTGCGCATCTAGGCTGCAAAAAAGTGTCACACATCTGGTATCGCCGTACTCAGGAGAAGTTGGGGAATGTGTTTTGGGGTGTCATTTTACATATACCCATGCTGGGTGAGAGAAATATCTTGGTCAAATGCCAACTTTGTATAAAAAAATGGGAAAAGTTGTCTTTTGCCAAGATATTTCTCTCACTTAGCATGGGTATATGTAAAATGACACCCCAAAACACATTCCCCAACTTCTCCTGAATACGGCGATACCACATGTGTGACACTTTTTTGCAGCCTAGGTGGGCAAAGGGGCCCATATTCCAAAGAGCACCTTTAGGATTTCACAGGTCATTTACCTACTTACCACACATTAGGGCCCCTGGAAAATGCCAGGGCAGTATAACTACCCCACAAGTGACCCCATTTTGGAAAGAAGACACCCCAAGGTATTCCGTGAGGGGCATGGCGAGTTCCTAGAATTTTTTATTTTTTGTCACAAGTTAGTGGAAAATGCTTATTTTTTTTTTTTTTTTCATACAAAGTCTCATATTCCACTAACTTGTGACAAAAAATAAAAACTTCCATGAACTCACTATGCCCATCAGCGAATACCTTGGGGTCTCTTCTTTCCAAAATGGGGTCACTTGTGGGGTAGTTATACTGCCCTGGCATTCTAGGGGCCCAAATGTGTGGTAAGGAGTTTGAAATCAAATTCTGTAAAAAATGACCTGTGAAATCCGAAAGGTGCTCTTTTGAATATGGGCCCCTTTGCCCACCTCGGCTGCAAAAAAGTGTCACACATCTGGTATCTCCGTAATCGGGAGAAGTTGGGGAATGTGTTTTGGGGTGTCATTTTACATATACCCATGCTGGGTGAGAGAAATATCTTGGCAAAAGACAACTTTTCCCATTTTTTTATACAAAGTTGGCATTTGACCAAGATATTTATCTCACCCAGCATGGGTATATGTAAAAAGACACCCCAAAACACATTCCTCAACTTCTCCTGAATACAGAGATACCAGATGTGTGACACTTTTTTGCAGCCTAGGTGGGCAAAGGGGCCCACATTCCAAAGAGCACCTTTCGGATTTCACAGGTCATTTACCTACTTACCACACATTTGGGCCCCTAGAATGCCAGGGCAGTATAACTACCCCACAAGTGACCCCATTTTGGAAAGAAGAGACCCCAAGGTATTCGCTGATGGGCATAGTGAGTTCATGGAAGTTTTTATTTTTTGTCACAAGTTTGTGGAATATGAGACTTTGTATGAAAAAAAAATAAAAAAAAAAATCATCATTTTCCACTAACTTGTGACAAAAAATAAAAAATTCTAGGAACTCGCCATGCCCCTCACGGAATACCTTGGGGTGTCTTCTTTCCAAAATGGGGTCACTTGTGGGGTAGTTATACTGCCCTGGTATTCTAGGGGCCCAAATGTGTGGTAAGGAGTTTGAAATCAAATTCAGGAAAAAATGAGGAGTGAAATCCGAAAGGTGCTCTTTGGAATATGGGCCCCTTTGCCCACCTAGGCTGCAAAAAAGTGTCACACATCTGGTATCCCCGTACTCAGGAGAAGTTGAGGAATGTGTTTTGGGGTGTCTTTTTACATATACCCATGCTGGGTGAGATAAATATCTTGGTCAAATGACAACTTTGTATAAAAAAAATGGGAAAAGTTGTCTTTTGCCAAGATATTTCTCTCACCCAGCATGGGTATATATAAAATGACACCCCAAAACACATTCCCCACCTTCTCCTGAGTACGGAGATACCAGATGTGTGACACTTTTTTGCAGCCTAGGTGGGCAAAGGGGCCCATATTCCAAAGAGCACCTTTCGGATTTCACAGGTCATTTTTTACAGAATTTGATTTCAAACTCCTTACCACACATTTGGGCCCCTAGAATGCCAGGGCAGTAGAACTACCCCACAAGTGACCCCATTTTGGAAAGAAGAGACCCCAAGGTATTCGCTGATGGGCATAGTGAGTTCATAGAACTTTTTATTTTTTGTCACAAGTTAGTGGAATATGAGACTTTGTAAGAAAAAAAAAAAAAAAAAAATCATCTTTTTCCGCTAACTTGTGACAAAAAATAAAAAGTTCTATGAACTCACTATGCCCATCAGCGAATACCTTAGGGTGTGTACTTTCAGAAATGGGGTCATTTGTGGGGTGTTTGTACTGTCTGGCCATTGTAGAACCTCAGGAAACATGACAGGCGCTCAGAAAGTCAGAGCTGCTTCAAAAAGCAGAAATTCACATTTTTGTACCATAGTTTGTAAACGCTATAACTTTTACCCAAACCATTTTTTTTTTACCCAAACATTTTTTTTTTATCAAAGACATGTAGAACTATAAATTTAGAGCAAAATTTCTATATGGATGTCGTTTTTTTTTGCAAAATTTTACAACTGAAAGTGAAAAATGTCATTTTTTTGCAAAAAAATCGTTAAATTTCGATTAATAACAAAAAAAGTAAAAATGTCAGCAGCAATGAAATACCACCAAATGAAAGCTCTATTAGTGAGAAGAAAAGGAGGCAAAATTCATTTGGGTGGTAAGTTGCATGACCGAGCAATAAACCGTGAAAGTAGTGTAGGTCAGAAGTGTAAAAAGTGGCCTGGTCTTTCAGGGTGTTTAAGCACTGGGGGCTGAGGTGGTTAATCGCGAATATCGGCACTTTGAGAATTCGCGAATATTTAGAATATCGCTAAATATATTCGTAATCGCGAATATTCTATTTTTTTAAAAATACCAGTTCATGCAAATTTTTATGCGAAAATTTTAGGCAAATTTTATGAGGATTTTCGCAATCAAGAAAATAATGCCTGGAGATCATGAATTCGCGAATCTCCAAATATATGGCAAATATTCGCCCAAATATTCGCGAAATATCGCGAATTCGAATATTGCCCCTGCCGCTCATCACTACTGATGACACTCTGTGACACTCTAAGCTCAGTCGCCACTTCTGTCTGCTTGAAGCCTTGCAATGGCGAGGTACTGTTGATCAATTTTTAGGTGTCTTCTTGGTCTGATGTGAACAGCATGATGAGGAGGACTGTTTAAATACCAATTACAATTGAACCAGGAAATGTATTGGGCGATTCATGGATCAAACATCTGTTGTGAATTTTGCTGTTAAGCTCCTTGTTAGAGAACAGCAAGTTGTGCAAAAAGTAACAATGAACAGTTGGACATGTGCATTCAAATGTTTAGAGAAGGTCACATTAGGTTCACCTGTAAAGGCTGGAGTGCATTTTAGGTTCATCCTGAAATTTCACCCACAAGCCAAATATCCCTAACTTTTTGTGAGTAGTGTATATAAAGAGCAGGAAATGCAATTTATACTGAATATTTTCTCAAAAAGCTGTATATAAATCTGCTCAGCTCCTCCTGCTCTATAACATACTGCCGATAGTTCAGACACCATGTTCTTTACGACTGGTTCTTTTAAAGTAAAATAAAACATTTGTAAAGCTCATCTAAAATAAAGGGTGCTCCTTCCAAAGACTAAAGGCAAAAACTGCATTTAAAAAAATTGAGTTAAAATATTGGCCTGTAAGTTCCTAGTTAGGATTTATTGAAGAATTTTTGAGCTTTTTCTGATTTTTGTATTATTATTTTTTCCCTTCAGTGAATGATGCTAAAGACAATCTTTCCGGTCACTGCAATTTAGACAGATTTTTTTCCCCCTACAATTATTTTCATCATTTGAACAAAATATTCTTGCTGTCTTCTTGGGTAAAGTTCTAGCAATCACCCTGAGCTTCTGAGCAGTGAGCAGCCCAATGTATTTTACAGTCTAAGAAAATCATTCAAGGAGACAGGAGCTTTTTTGGTACATGGTGTTTATGTAAAGACCTGCAAGCTGCATGCTCCATTGGTAGCAGTTTAATGCTGCCAAGCTTCTCCTGGGGCTTGTCCCATGTGGTTTTAATTAACATTTCATGTGTACCTTTAGGGCAAAACACTTAAGGGGTTAACCAGTTGTCTCTAAAAGAATGAATACTTAAATGCCGACATACGCCACACTGTACATAATTGTAGGAAAACTTTTACATCGCATGCCACCACAATGTTGGTAGTCAGTGACATTTTTCTCCCTTTCGCAGGATGAGATGTATTATAAAAGCCTCCAATGATAACCTTCTGCTTCATTGACTTTCAGAGATAGGTTTACTTTATAACATGCAATATCAGTCATGTTCATGAGGTTGGTTCCATGCTATAAACAGGACCAGATCATGTTGGGGGGGGGGGGCTGCACCAAATATGGCCCTCCATGCCATTGTGTGAACTTTCTCCAGAAATCTAGTTTAAGGGACATTGAGGAATATGGATCCATCAATCTAGACTCTGTACAGCCTTGTAGGATAGTAAAGTAACTTTGCATAGTAAAGCAGATTTAATGGAAAGCAGGACCTGCAAAAAGATGGTCAACATCCAACTCTTAAAGGAGGTTATCCCACAATAAATGATTTATCTGTCCACAGGATAAGTGATAGAGATTATTGAATCAATTCTAATCTTGAGTCTGCACCAATGCTGAGTAGCGCAGAGGTTCTGCTTCCACTTCTGGAGCAGCAACTTTGCGCTGCTACCTGGCGGATATGTTTTACAGGCTAAGGCAGCGTTCAAGCCTGCCCATTAGTGCCGATGAAATCACCAGGACACTGCTAGGCGGAAGCCTCCGCCTAGCAGAGACACGATGCGTCACCAGATCTTCTGAAAAAGCCGTTGCCCTGTGCGATTCAGTGCAGGGTAAGGAAGAGCTCCGATGCTCATCTCAGAGGGGGCTGCCTGGGTGAAAAAGGAAAGATGTCCAGGTTAGGAGCTAATTCACTATGGGACTGCCAAAGATTGCTGAATCTCCTGTAGTCCCAAATAGAATAAATGGAGCAGCAGTGTGCATGCTCGACTACTACTCCGTTTATTGGGGGGACTTGGGACCCTTGTTCTCATGATCTGTGGAGATATCATTAGTCAGACTTCCCTCTGATCCAACGCCTATCCCCTGTCATGTACTCAGGGATAAATTTGTATCTTGATACAAAACATTTAAAGAGGTTTTTATCAACCATTTATGAAGGTAGCTGAAATCTCGTAATGTATGTCTTTTATCTTATTGCTCTTCTGCTCGGGGCTGTGGTCACATGACCATGTCCATGCAGCTGTTTTTTATTTCCTTTGAGGTCATGTTCATGGGCGGGGCAGTGATAGGGGAGTGTCTATGTAACTAGCTGGGTGGGAGGATCTACAAACTAGCTGGGCTGGACTGGAGCTGTGGCAGAGGAACGAGAAGTGCATCATGGGTTTGGTTGGATGCAGCAACAGGAAGTGCTACATACAGGATGGAAACAAACCAGAGGGATTAGTTTACAGGTCAGGAGAGTCCATCCAAACTGTATAAAAAATGGGGAAGATGTGTATAAGATAAATTACTATATGAGCATAGCTGTTAAAAACCAAAGTCATCTCGGTAAACCCCTTTAAGCTTATGAGAGGTTGGAGATTGGACAGTCACTTTACAGATTGTCACCCAATATGTCTTAATTGAAGAGGATATTACGATAAAATGTCTGAACAGAACAGTATAAAACTTCCTACAATAAAACTCAGTATATCCAGAGGTAATTATTCTTTACAGTATGCCATATATTATTAAAGGAAAGTATAATAATCTCCCATCCACCTTATGCATTACTATTGGTATTGATGGCCTGCAGTTGATAGACTTTAGTCTCACGCTATTTGTTTCACAGTTGGAGACGCCTATCGTACACGGTCGTATAACATGTTATTTCCATAATGCCGTTCATAAAACATCAGATTCTCCTTGAACCAGTGCGCATTATCTGAGGAACATTTTTACGTCTCATTCTGCAATTTGCGTTGTGTAAGGAAAACCATGTTACAACCCTGGAAGCAGTAACGGGATGATTGCCGCTCCGCGGTTATCGGCTGTGTTAAGTGTTTGTGCATTAACACAGTTGGATGTAGAAAGAGTGAAAGAATGAGTCTGGAGCCGGAAATGTGCAAGGAAATGGTTCATCATTTTCTTATTTTACCATGCGTTAGGTGGAGGTGTAGTTATTGGGGGAGCAGAGGTAGCAATAGCACCCAAAGGAGAATTTTACAGGTAATACGGTCACTCAGTTCTCGTTCGACCAGAATTGAATTTGTGACCAGTTCTATCAAATCAGGCCTAAATAGAATTTTGAGAAATTTGCTCTAAAAGCTATCTTATTATTAGTGATGAGCGAAGTATTGAAAAATTTGATTCGTAAGGAATCACTTTGTTACGAAGCGCATTTATTTTTAAGCAGTGGGTGCAATGAAAGGGAGCGATGATTGCTCAGCCTGCCGTCATTGTACCCCTCAGATGCCGCATTTATCGCTGATTGCGGCATCTAACAACAATAATAGTGTAAATGTTATTTAAAAAGTAATAAAATCATACTTACCTCATCTATTTGATCGCGAAGAGCTGGCCGCCACTATCTTGATTGAAGATCTAGTGCGAAATCTCACACAGCCCGTGATGACATCATCTCGTCAACCAGTGTGGATATGTCATACATCACCACGCATGGGATTTCGTGTGAGATCTTCAATCAAGATGGCGTTGGCCTATATAATGACTATAATAATGGGGAGGCGCATATAACTTATCCCTAAATACAAAAGTAGACGGTATCACATACCCGGCACCCGACACAACGATCTTCCGAACCACGTATATTAACCCCTCAGGAGCAGTATCTGCCACCCACATTTGTAATGTAATGTAATGTATGTACACAGGGACTCCACCAGCAGAATAGTGAGTGCAGCTCTGGAGTATAATACAGGATGTTACTCAGGATCAGTACAGGATAAGCAATGTACTGTATGTACACAGTAACTGCACCAGCAGAATAGTGAGTGAAGTCTTTGCTCATGAGGTGTCAGTACAATAGACACGCATCTTTTTTTTTGAGAGGGATTGCGGGAAATACCGCTCTCCCGACCCTTACAGGAACTGTAAGATGTTAGTGAGTTCTAAGATCGTCTCAGGACTGATTGATAGTATGGGATTCTTGAAAAGGTCCAGATCAGGAATCCTGGAGGTTGTCAGATCCTTCTACTCACACCTCTTGGGGAAGAGGGATCTAGATCGAGATGTGATGTCAGCTTTCCTGGCTGAAACTGTCCCTGAACAGGAGTAGACCCCTCTCTTGATGTTTTGGCAGAGATGATCAGTGAAGAGGAAGTTGCCAGGTCCAGATGGCTTAACATCTGAGTTTTATAAGACCTTTAAGGATGCCTTGGTTCCCCTCTTGACTGAGGTATTTAATAAGTGTCTATCCTCGGGCACTCTGCCAAAGTCAATGAGGAGGAGGTCAGCCATGACCATCCTGTCAAAGGGTAAAGATCCATCTCGCATTGAGAACTGGCGTCCCATAGCGCTTCTCAATGTAGGTATAGGATAAGTGATCAGATTTAAAACTTAACGTTTAATACACAAAATATAGAAAATTTGGTCCCATGATAGTTGGATACAATTATAGAAACTTAAAAGGAGCAACGCTGTGGTACACCAACGGAGAGCAGGTGCAAACAACCAGAACCCATAAACAAAAAAGCGGTGCTCGGCGGCACTCAAAATAAACCCGGTGGTCCTACCGCTTAGATGAGGAGCTCCTTGAAATCGCGACTGCCCATCCAGTGCTGATAGATATGCACACCGTTTAATGACGGCAGACGTGTGAATCAGGGTATAGGGATACTAGGATTTCTGACCCTAATGATACCCTAGGGCCCTACAATGGCCTAGATGGCATGACCACGGATCCCCGCGATCAGCCAATGCAGGAACCTACCCCTGGAATTGGTGCGCCCTAATAAGCCCTCAGCTGCCTAGTCCCAGTGCCCCCAATATTGTGCCAGTATCAAGTGCCAACCGCCCTGTGTGCCAGTATCAAGTGCCAACCGCCCCATGTGCCAGTATCAAGTGCCAACCGCCCCCCCCTCATTTTCCAGTATCAAGTGCCAACTCCCCCCCCCCCATTTTCCAGTATCAAGTGCCAACTCCCCCCCCTCATTTTCCAGTATCAAGTGCCAACCTTCCCCCCCCCCTCATTTTCCAGTATCAAGTGCCAACCTCCCCCCCCTCATTTTCCAGTATCAAGTGCCAACTCCCCCCCTCATTTTCCAGTATCAAGTGCCAAGTCCCCCCCCCTCATTTTCCAGTATAAAGTGCCAACCTTCCCCCCCATCTTTTTCCAGTATCAAGTGCCAACCTTCCTTCCCCCCCATTTTCCAGTATCAAGTGCCAACCTTCCCACCCATTTTCCAGTATCAAGTGCCAACCTTCCTTCCCCCCATTTTCCAGTATCAAGTGCCAACCTCCCCCCCCCCCATCTTTTTCCAGTATCAAGTGTCTCCTTATGTCCCAAGTAAAGTCCGGTATTAAAAAAAATAATAAACCCTTATACTTACCTCCTTAGCAGCGATGCGATGCAGGCCCCTTCTGGCCTGTGTCCCGCGCTGTACAGCTCAGGCGGCGCCATGACGTCATCGCGATGCCTGCACCGCTCTCATAGGCTGCCGGCACAAGGCCAGCAGCCTATCAGAGGAACAGGGAAGGGAGACGCCTCCCTTCCCTGCCCGGCCGCAGCACAGCAATCTGTATCGCTGTCCTGAGGATGGCGATACAGATCACTATGGAGATGAGCGTATCCACAATGGAAGCGTTCATCTCCCTGTCACCTGCCGCCGCCGCGGGCACACCTGAGTCTGAGTGGCACGCACTACTGCAGGGGCCAGGGGTCCACAGGCGGCCGGGCCCCCTGGAGTGCCGGGCCCGGTCGCAACTGCGACCCCTGCGACCCCTGTATGTATGCCACTGCTGGGAATGTGGGAGATCAGGACTCTGTCAAGGAAACTCCTTGACTGAAGGGTCCTGTTAATTTATTTCCAGAAACCTCTGGCCCTCAGGGATTGCCCAGGTTGGGATCTGAAGGGTGGGTTGCGACTTTTGAATTCAGTCATTCTCCCCTTGAAGTTTTGGGACTTGGCTTGGCGCTGCTTCCATGGGAAACTGTATGTGAGGGACAACTTGAAGTGTAGGATCTCTGAGGAAAGGGGTTGTCCCTGGGAGGGGTGCGGTGATGTGCTGGAAAGCATGGACCTCTTCTTGCTTCATTGTCCCTTTAATACAGAGGTCTCAACTATGCGGAGTAGGCCTATGGAGCATTCAGAGACCTTGGAGGCCGGGTCGGCTGCACTTTATTCTTAGTTAGTGTAGTGGTGAGGTACTACACGTGGAACGCGGAATGTCTAGTGTCTACGCAACGGAAAATCCTCCTGGTGGATGGGGTGGTGAGGAACCTTCTGGGTGACCTGGTGAAGGTGCGCTCTCTAGAATATGACAGACTGGGGGCAGGGAGGTCCTCTCGCCTGTGGAGGAGCTTTTCCTTTCGGGTGGCCTAGTCTTGTCATCCCCTTCCCTGGTAGTGGGCTGATCCTGACACGGTAGACTTTTGTTTTGTTTTGGTCAGTATATAGGATGTAGAGCTTGCAGGTACTGAACTTGGGCTTTAGTGGGTGTGGTAATTGTATTTTGTTTTTGTTTATGTATTGCTTTACCAAAGTTCTCTTTTATTATGTTTATATGGTGTATATGGGGTTACGTGTTTAGTTTCTTGTGATTATTTGTATATATTTGGTGTAGGGTGGGTGTATGTATATAATATGATGGGGTTGGTATTGTGTATGTATAGTTGTATATAGTTGGTGTAAAGTGGGTGTATATATGTATAATTGGTGTATGTTTATAATACAATATTAATATTGGAGTGAGTGGCTGGACCAGTGTTAGTTCTATTTACTGTTTGTTCTGTTTGATATATTATGATGATTCTGTTTGTTATTCTTGTTACATTGTTTTATTGTTATGTTTTATAATTTTATAATAAAATAAATACAGGATGTAATTCAGGATCAGTACAGGATAAGTAATGTATGCACACAATGACTCCACCAGCAGGACAGTGAGCGCAGCTCTGGAGTACATCTCAGAATGTAATTCAGGATCAGTACAGGATAAGTAATGTATGTACACAGCAAATTCACCAGTAGAATAGTGAGTGCAGCTCTGGAGTATAATACAGGATGTAACTCCAGATCAGTACAGGATAAGTAGTGTAATGTATGTACACATTGACTTTGCCAGGAGAATACTAAGTGCAGCTCTGGTGTATAATAAAGGATGATTAATGTATGTGTATAGATTATAAATGGACAAACCCTTTAAATCACATAAAATGTATGCATGCATTTAAGCTAAGAATAAAATAATATTGCATTTATAATTTGCCATATCAAAAATAATGCTAATAATCTTCATAATTTCCCTTTTCTTTGTTGACAGACTGGTAAGAAGAAGCCGTTTGGCTTCCTTCCATGCCCCTCTCTACTTCATGGAGTGAACATTAGAGAAGCATTACACATTTGAGGGCTCCGTCTATGTAGCTTACAAGGTCAGTTCAGCGTGGCAGCTGTGAGACGGTGACATAGACTTATATTGACACAACCCACTTTTTGCTGCAGAATCACAAAGCAAAAACACCCCGGGCTCTTCTGCCTTTTTCAATAAGATGAGAATTTTTGCCTTCCTTGTATTAAGCGGGGATCTGTCATATTGACTTGTACACTAAATGGTCCATTCTGACTGTCTTATTTGTGTCCAATCCCTGCCAGAATCTGGAAACATGTGTTAACATTCGGCATGTTTAGGGGCTAGTGGAAAGGCCTCGGGCTAGACTCCCTGATGCCTGCTGGAGGGCAGTCAATAATCATTAGCCCTTCAAGTAGTAGATGCCCAACATAAATGTATTTATTTATTTAAAAAATCTTTACTCCGAGCCGGCGAGAAAGACGTATTATGAAGTGGCAGCGTATCTTCACTGGCTGAGGAGGAAAAGCCTAGGATTACAGGGATGGCAAAAGTTTTACAAAGTTTCTAGTATAAATATAAATCAAATATAAAACTTATGCATCTCTCCTAATTATAATGCTGATAAAAGAAGTAAAAAGCAATTTAAAAGTGTTTGTGGAGCTCAAGTAGTGAGCTGAAAGAAGAGGAGCTCTGTATCAAAAAAGACCCTTCTTCTCTTACTTAGGCTCCATTCGTGTTTCCATCGAAATCTACATTAGGAGCTTCCCTCTGAAATTTCATCAGAAAAATTAACACAAAATTGACTGCCACCATAATGGAAATCTGAAGGTCAATGGGGTCTGCTTGGATCTATTGGTGTCCAACAGATCCATCTCTATTATTTTTTTGGGTCCTGTTCACATTCTCTATTTGCACAACGGTGTTGCATAGCTAAACTTAGTTGACTACACTCTTTGCGCAGTATAAATATTATAGCATTATATGCCAGCCCGATGAAGACCAAAAGGACACCTTTTAGGCCTCCATTGGGTGAATGGAGCCCAATGGATGTTTTTGGCTTATATGTCGGGAGCTTTTCGTGTCATATACACCAAACATAGGGTTCAAATGTGATGTCAACAGACAGCTGAAAAAGGTCCATTAGTTTCACAGGGTGCCATTTTACAGGTCCATTCAACTCGGAAGTTGAATGGACTCATAATATGGTAATGTGTATGAGTCCTAATGCTGAGAGGGGAGTCAGTACGAGACATCTTGAAGAATTTCTCCAGGATTTAATAATTGATGATCTATCCCTAGCATAGGTCATCAATATCAGATTGGTGGGGACCAATACCTGGAACTCCTCTGATCAGCTGCTCGACAGCAGCTCCAGCTCTAGAAATAGGTCCTGGAACTACGGTATACAGCTTAATCTATTGTGTAGTGGTCGGAGCCTAAAACAGATGTAGAAAAAGTTAAATGACACAGGCCTACCAGCCTGTCCCCTTCCACTGCCCCCCTTTTTTTAGACATGGCATGAGTGGGGAAAAGTTGCAGATGGCGGCTCAAATGAACTAAGCGCTGTAATCTGCACCAGAAATACAACAAAAATAGGTGAATTTCTGTTAGTTAATGACACCTAAATATTTGGTAACATTCTTCAAACAATGCAATTTTACCATCAACACTACCCCAGTTGAACCTTTTTGGACCATTGATCTCTTAACCTAATGAGTTAATAAAGTGTGATTGTTCTATAAAACCCTGCATCTAATGTATCCATTGAGAAAGCATAAGAAAGCCACTCACACCGGGTCTTACCATGACTAGTCCAGGTTGGTCCCATAGGAAGAGGGGGAGGCAGTAATCATGCAGAAGCACCTGTGTATGCAGCTCCCTGAAACAATGCTTCTGAAAATGGGACAGAGCATCATGTCAACTTACCTCTGTACCACCACACTGGTTGTTTTATCTAAGGATTCCCATTATAGTGCTGGATATTGTTTTCCACATTTCATCTTGCTTCTGAAGGGCACTTGAGGAATACCTGCTCAAGTAGTGGTGAGCTGGACTGTACTTATTTCTTTCATAAAAGAGCATCAGCTACAATGTTAAATTCCCCCGAAAACATGTACAGCCTGAAAGACTAAGTTATAAGACAAGCAAGATTTCACCAACTGCTGCAACAATGCTAAAACTGGCAAAGAAATGGTCAACAGCTTATTTATAACAACAACTCTCATTATCTCCCAAAAAGGAATTTTTTTAACTCCAATCTCAATCACAGCTTCTGTGAGGAGCAATTCCAACAGAGTCAGAGCCATGTGGAAAACCAAGAACTAGTTACCCACTGAGTGCCAAAAATAGCACCAAAACCCAACAAACCAGCCGCATCTTTAAACAATTGCAAATTCTGATTACTGATTCGGTTCCAAAAAGCAAGAAACACCATCATAGGACTCTAAAAGAGCAGTGAGACTATGGAACTCTCTGCCTGAGGAGGTGGTGATGGTGAATACAATAAAAGAGTTCAAGAGGGGCCTGGATGTATTTCTGGAGCATAATAATATTACAGGCTATGGCTACTAGAGAGGGGTCGTTGATCCAGGGAGTTAGTCTGATTGCCTGATTGGAGTCGGGAAGGAATTTTTTATTCCCCTAAAGTGAGGAAAATTGGCTTCTACCTCACAGTTTTTTTTTTTTTTTGCCTTCCTCTGGATCAACTTGCAGGATGACAGGCCGAACTGGATGGACAAATGTCTTTTTTCGGCCTTATGTACTGGTACTATGTTACTATGTTACTAAAAAGAATCCCAAGCTAGCAAATCCTTTCTCAAAAATTTAGCAATATGAATAAAATGGTGAGTCTTACGAACCCCAACATTCACAAGACATGTCGGGGGTAAGTTTTAAGGAATCTCTGCACCACCAAATTCAGCACATGCGCCAGGCAAGGGATGTGCGTCAAACCGGCTAGTCCCAGAGCTGCTACGAGATTTCGCCCATTATCGCACACCACCAGGCCGGGCTTGAGGCTGACTGGCACAAACCACTCATCGGTCTGTTGTACAAGGCCCGTCCACAGCTCCTGTGCAGTGTGGGTTTTGTCCCCCAAACAGATAAGTTTTAAAACTGCCTGCTGTCGTTTACCCCTGGCTGTGCTGAAGTTGGTGGTGAAGGTGTTACGCTGACCGGATGAGGAGCTGGTAGAGGATGAGGAAGCAAAGTAGGAGGAGGAAGCAACAGGAGGCAAACTGAAGCGCCCTGCAATCCTCGGTGGTGGAAGGACATGCGCAAAACTGCTATCCGCCTCAGGCCCAGCCGCCACTACATTTACCCAGTGTGCTGTTATGGAGATATAACGGCCCTGACTGTGCTTACTGGTCCACGTATCCGTAGTTAGGTTCACCTTGCCACAGATGGCGTTGCGCAGTGCACACCTGATTTTGTCCCCTACTTGGTTGTGCAGGGAAGGGATGGCTCGCCTTGAAAAGTAGAGGCGGCTGGGCACGACTTACTGTGGGACAGCCACCGCCATAAGGCCTTTAAAACTATCCGTCTCCACCAGACATTTCAAAGGCCAGTAATTTAGAAATGCTGGCATTCAGGGCTAGGGATCGCGGGTGGGTAGGGGCGTACTTCCTTTTCCTCTCCAGCATTTGGGATATGGAGAGCTGAACGCTTCCGTGGGACATTGTGGAGATGCTTGTTGACCCAGGTGTTGGTGTTGCTGGTAGATCCTCTGTTTGCAGGGGGCACTGTCACTCCAGAGGTGGATGAAGAGGCCCCGACTGCAGCAGAAGAGGAAGCAGGCGGAGCCAGAGACCTTTCTTGGTATTTGAGGTGTCTACTCCACTGCAGCTCGTGCTTTGCACTTAAATGCCTGGTCATGCAGGTTGTGCTCAGGTTGAAAACGTTTATGCCTCGCTTCAGGCTCTGATTGCACAGCGTGCAAACCACTCATGTCTTGTCGTCAGCACATTGTCTGAAGAACTGCCACGCCAGGGAACTCCTTGGAGCTGGCTTTGGTGTGCTCGGTCCCTTGCTGCAGTGGGCAGTAGGAGGCGTACTATCTAGAGGACGGCCGCTCCGCTTTTGCACCCTGCTCCCTCTTCTGCTGTTCTGGTGGCTCTGTGCGACCACCGCCTCTTCCTCCGAACTATATAGGTCACTCGCATGACCTTGATTCCATGTGGGGTCGAGGACTTCATCGTCCTCCACATCATCTTCCACCCAGTCTTCACCCCTGACTTCCTTGTCGGTCTGCACACTTTCGAAAGCCCCAGCAGTTGGCACCTGTGTTTCGTCATCATCCGAGACGTGCTGCGATGGTCCTCTCATGTACACATCTTGAAAGATAAGTGGTTGGGCATCGGTGCACTCAATCTCTTCCACTTCTGCGGCAGGGCTAGGTGGATGGCCCTGGGAAACCCTGCTAACAGAGTCATCAAAAAGCAGAAGAGACTGCTGCATGACTTGGGGCTCAGACTGCTTGGCTGATTTGCAAGGGGGTGAGGTGAAAGACTGATGGACATCGGCTGCAGGTGCCAACTGTGGTCTTTCAGCAGGAGACTGGGTGGGAGACAATGTGAAGGAACTGAATCCACTGTCAGCAACCCAATCTACTATCGCCTGTACTTGTTCAGGCCTCACCATTCGTAGAGCAGCATTTGGCCCGACCAAATACCGCTGCAGGTTTTGTCGCCTACTCGCACATGAGGAAGGGGTTTAACTTGTGCGTGTAGCTGGCACAGATCGACCACGTCCTCTCCCTGCAACAGGAGCTCCACCAGCAGCACCACGACCTGGGCAACGTCCCTTATTTGATGCTCTCCTCATATTTTTAGAATTTTGCCCTAAATGGGTGTTTAATTAATAGTAGAATAGAACGACAGTATGTAAAGGGTGTAGCTTACACGGTCTGAACCAGTGTAGGCCTAAATTAAATATTTCTTTGCACAAAATGGCTGTATTTCAAATGGCTGTATTTCAAATCCCTGAATCAAACCCCTGTATGTAGAGGGGGTATTTCATAGGGCCTGAACCAGTGTAGGCCTGAAGTAAATATATCTTTACACAAAATGGCTGTATTTCAAATGGCTGTATTTCAAATCCCTGAATCAAACCCCTGTATGTAGAGGGAGTATCTCACAGGGCCTGAACCAGTGTAGGCCTGAAGTAAATATATCTTTGCACAAAATGGCTGTATTTCAAATCCCTGAATCAAACCCCTGTATGAAGAGGGAGTATCTCACAGGGCCAGAACAAGTGTAGGCCTGAAGTAAATATTTCTTTGCCCTAAATGGCTGTATTTCAAATGGCTGTATTTTAAATCCCTGAATCAAACCCCTGTATGTAGAGGGAGTATCTCACAGGGCCTGAACCAGTGTAGGCATGAAGTAAGTATATCTTTGCACAAAATGGCTGTATTTCAAATGGCTGTATTTCAAATGCCAGATTCAAACCCATGTATATAGAGGGGGTATCTCACACGGTCTGAACCAGTGTAGGCCTGAAGTAAATATTTCTATGCCCCTAAATGGCTGTATTTTAACCACCTCCCGTCTGCCCGTTGACTATAAACGTCCGGGAGGTGGTTCTCTATTTCTGAACGGACGTTCCAGAACGTCCGTTCAGAAAGTGCAGCTGCACGCTAATCGTGCAGCTGCTGATCGGGTTGCCCGCTGTCAGTGACAGCAGGGCAACCCAGAGAGAAGGCAGGGACAGTTCCCAGGTGTCCCTGTCTTCTAGATTGCTGCATACACAGCGCTCACTGAGCGCTGTGTATGCAGAGCAGGAAGTGTATTGCGCTTCCTGTTCCGGCCCAGCGGTCATGTGACCGCCGTGACCGGAGAGTGCAGGAGCGGTGTGAGGTCTTTCACAGACCTCGATCAGCCCTGCTCTGAGGCTGTACAGCGCAGAATTATGCTGTACAGCCTCTCTGGGGGGTGTATTTCTCCTGTAACTGGGGCTACTATGTCAGCCCCAGTTACAGGAGAAATCAACAGTGAAAAAAAAAATGAAAAAGTGAAGTAAATGTCCCCCAGAGGTCTTGTATGACGTCGAAAAGTGTAAAATAAAAAAAAAAAAAATAAAGGGTTGAAAAAATAAAATAGAAAAAAGGTTTCACAAAAAAAAATTCCCCAAGTGAGAAATAAAAAAAAAAATGTTAAAAATAGAAAAAATAAAATAGACATATTTGGTACTGCGTCCGTAAAAACCAGCTCTATAAAAATATCACATGACCTAACCCCTCGGGTGAACACCGTAAAAAAAAAAAAAAAAAAAAGATGTCAAAACAAGCAATTTTTGTCACCTTACATCACAAAAGGTGCAACACCAAATGATCAAAAACGCGTATGTCCTACACGGTACCAATAAAACCATCACCTCATCCCGCAAAAAATGAGCCCCTACATAAGAAAATCTATCAAAAAATAAAAAAACTATAGCTCTCAGAACATGGACACATTAAAACATAATTTTTTTGTTTCAAAAATGCTATTATTGTGTAAAACTTTAATAAATAAGAAAAAGTATACATATTAGGTATCGCCACATCCGTAACAATCTGCTCTATAAAAATATCACTTGACTGAACCCCTCAGGTGAACGCTGTAAAAATAAATAAATAGAAACTGTGCTAAAACAACCAATTTTTTGGTCACCTTGCCCCATAAAGTGTTATAATGAATGATCAAAAAATCATATGTACCCAAAAAAAGTAGCAATTAAACTGGCACCTTATCCCCTAGTTTCCAAAATGGGGTCACTTCTTGGGAGTTTCTACTATTAAGGGTGCATCAGGGGGCTTCAAATGGGACATGGCATCTAAAAGCCATGTGGAGTTCCTTTTCTTCTGCGCCCTGCCGTGTGCCCATACAGCAGTTTATGACCACATGTGGGGTGTTTCTGTAAACCGCGGAATCTGGGTAATAAATATCGAGTTTTGTTTGGCTGTTAACCATCGATGTGTTAAAGAAATTTTTTTATTAAAATGGAAAATCTGCCAAAAAAGTGAAATTTTAAAATTTGATCTCCATTTTCCTTTAATTCTTGTGGAACGCCTAAAGGGTTAACAAAGTTTGTAAAATCGGTTTTGAATACCTTGAGGGGTGTAGTTTCTACAATGGGGTCATTTATGGGGGTATCCACTATGTAGGCCCCACAAAGTGACTTCAGACCTGAACTGGTCCTTAAAAAGGGGGTTTTGGCAATTTTTTTTTAAATTTAAAGAATTGCTTCTAAACTTCTAAGCCTTCTAACGTCCTAAAAAAATAAAATGACATTTCCAAAATGATGCCAACATAAAGTAGACATATGGGGAATGTTAAGTAATAAATATTTTATGAGGTATCACTTTCTGTTTTAAAAGCAGAGAAATTGAAATTTAGAAAATTGCGAATTTTTCTAAATTTTTGGTAAATTTCGGATTTTTTCATAAAGAAAGGTGAAATATTTTGAGTCAAATTTATGACTGTCATGAAGTACAATGTGTCAAGAGAAAACAATCTCTGAATGACTTGGATAAGTAAAGGCGTTTCAAAGTTATTACCACATAAAGTGAGATATGTCAGTTTTGCAAAATTAGGCCTGGTCAGGAAGGGGGCAAATGGCCCAGATGGGAAGTGGTTAAATGGCTGTATTTCAAATCCCTGATTCAAACCCCTGTATGTAGAGGGGGTATCTCACACGGTCTGAACCACTGTAGGCCTGAAGTATATATATCTTTGCACAAAATGGCTGTATTTCAAATTGCTGTATTTCAAATCCCTTAATCAAACCCCTGTATGTAGAGGGAGTATCTAACACGGTCTGAACCACTGGAGGCCTGAATTCAATATTTCTTTGCCCAAAATGGCTGTATTTCAAATGGCTGTATTTCTAATGCCTGATTCAAACCCCTGTATGTAGAGGGGGTATCTCACACGGCCTGTACCAGTGTAGGCCTGAATTAAATATTGGTGCACCAAATGGCGGTATTTAAAATCTCTGAATGTAATCCAAATGTATTAAGGGTGTATCTCACAATAACATCTGTATCAAAGACTGCCAACTAATCCAAACGAGTGTATGTTTAACAACTGAATTTGACAGCAGTATATAAGCCTGTAATTTCACACGTGCTGATGCTGCAAGGCCTGAAAATAGTGTTTTTTTTATCAAAAAAGTGTGTTTTTCAAACCCCAGAAAATGATGGGTGTATTTCTAGCTTAAATTGCACACTGACTAATACAGATGTTGTAGATTGCCCAAAAAGTATTTTTTTGGTAAAAAAAATATGAAAGCTGTATATATTAAACTTGAATTTAACACTTGCAGATCTGGAAAATACTGTTTTTTGAAGAAGAAAAAAGTGTATTTTTCAAACCGCAGAAAATGATGGGTGTATTTCTTTTTTTTTATTTTTTTTATTTTTTGTTATCTGTTATATAAAAAACATATACAAAATCAGACCATCCAAGGGTCCATATTACAATAATCAACAATATAATAACATTTTACCCCAGATACCCCTTACCCTTTGGAGAGAGAGAGAGGGAGAGAGAGAAAAAAACTAACAAACACAAACACATCTGGCCCTAGTTCAACCATTTTTTCCATATTTTGTCAGTTTTTTCAGCTCTATCGCTATATCTCTCGGACACCCTTACCAGTTTAATCAAATTAACAACTGTTTCATGCCACTTTCCCACTGTGGTAGGATCTACATTTACCCATTTCCGAAGTATGAGAAGTCTAGCCTGAAATAGTACTTTACTTAAAACCAATCATATCTCTTTATTTAATTTAAGATGTTCTTTAGCCCCTAGAATGCAAACTACTGGGTCTTCAAAAGTTGAACTCCCAGAAATACTAATGTAATCTCTAAAATCTCTTTCCAGTACCTAAAAAGTTTAGGACATCTCCAAAGACAATGTATAAGATCCGCCTTCTCACCCTTACATTTTGTGCACTTATCTGAAGTTTTAACTCCCATCTTCTTTAACGCCCAAGGAGATCGATGTAACCTATGAACTATAAAAAACTGGGAGATTTTTTGTGAGGCCCTTTCCGACACCTTAATATAACTTCTAAGGGCATCATTAAATCTTTCTTCCGAAAAAGACGGAAGCTCTTTTTCCCATTTTCCTCTGGCAAGTATTGTAATCCGTTCTTTTTTTCCATCCATCAAAATCCCATATCTTTTTGCCGTTGCTCCTCTTTTTTCTCCTCCATTGGTAAATGTATCTATTCTATTTGATTGTTCCTTTCTATATTTATCTAAATTCACCGGTATCCTGACAGCATTTTTAAGCTGAAGATATTTATAACTTTCCTTTTGGGGGATCCCAAACTCCATTACCAAGGTGCCAAAATCCTTCAGTTTATCTTCCTCAAATACTTGACCTAAATATTTTACCCCCTTTTTATCTCAATCTATATAAGACCTAATCCTTTGCACTTCCTTTAAATAAATATTTTTTTTCAAATGGGTGTATACTGCAAGTACCCTTTAATATCCAATATTTTTTTTAACTTCCACCCATATGTAGTCCATTGAATTCAATATTCTATTTAATATGATATTTTTCCCCAGTGTTAATTATTAAAAAACTATTAGAAACTTCTAATCCACCCTCTCTTACTGGAAGCTGAAGAACTTCTCTCCTTAACCTAGGAATGTCACCTTTCCAAATAAAATCCCCCATCAAACTGTCTAATAACCTAAAAATTTTCTTCGGCAACCTCATTGGGACATTTTGTAAAACGTACAATATTTTTAGGAGAAAAATCATTTTTGTTAAATTCTCCCGACCCTGAATTGACAATGGTAATTTTTTCCAGATATGTATTTTAGTTCTAAGTTTTTTTTATTAAGAGGAGTACTTTTAACTTTTCATATTCTTCTATATTGCTAGAAATCTGTATAGCTAAATATTTAAAACTCTCGTGTTGCTCAAGCACATGCACCCTTAAATAATTCTGTGGTAGCCCCTTCCCTAATAACATCATATGGGATTTTCCCCAATTAATATTTAGACCAGAAAAAAACCCGAAATGATCTATTATATCTATTGCTCTGATAAACTCATCCCCAGTGTTGTGCATAAATAATAAAATATCATCGGCATACATTAATCATTTTTCATTTCCCTCCCCATATTGAAAACTTTTACACTCCCTATCATTTCTTATCATACATGCCAAGGGTTCTATTGCAATTGCAAATAATAATGGGGAGAGAGGGCATCCCTGCCTGGTGCCGCTATAAAGGGCAAGCTCCCATCCACCATCACCCTAGACCTTGGATTGGAATATATAAGTTGAATCCATCTTATAAATCCCTCCCCTATACCAACCCTTTTCAGAACTGCCCATAGATACTCCCACTCGATACAATCAAACGCCTTTTGGGCATCCAATGAGAGTATAGCTTTCTCACCAATTTCTGTTTTATTAGCTTCAATATTAAGGTACAGCCTTCTTATATTTGAATATATAATTCTTCCGGGTATAAAACCTGTCTGATCTTCATGAATTATACCTTTAATCACCTTAGAAAGCCTACCTGCCAAACCTTTGCCAGAATTTTAACATCCGTATTTAACAGGGATATTGGTCTATATGAATCGGGGTCTAGTTGTTCTTTACCCTTTTTTGCGATCAATGTAATGATTGCTTCTTTCATTGAATCTGGTAGATCACCTATTTTTTAGGCCTGACACAGTGTCGCTCTTAATTCTGGTATTAACACCTTCGCGTAGGTCTTATATATTTCAAAAGGGAGTCCATCACACCCTGATGATTTTGCTGGTTTCACCATACCCAAAACCTCTTCAATTTCTAAAGTAGATATTTCTTTCTCCAGATATTCCTTATGGGCTTTAGATATCGCAGTCAGGACAATCTGATCTAGATATTGGTCCAGGTCTTTTGTATATTGTACCCTAGACTTATAAAGTTCCTCAAAATAGTCCACAAAAACTTTTTTGATTCCTTCAGGTGAACTAACTACTTCATCCCTATTATCTCTAATCGCCCCTATCCATGATTTACCTCTCTGATTTTTTACTATACCTGCTAAGAGTTTCCCAACCTTTTCTCCCTCTGAGGCTAACTGAAACCCTTGGAAGAACAATTCCTACCTAGTTCTCTACATATAGTGTATTTTTAACTTTTCATGTTCCTCCTCCCATTTCTTCTTATTATTTCCAGTGGGGTTCATTATACATACTGATCTTGCTTCTTCTAAGTTCTTCTCCAATAATTTCCCTTTTTTCTTTAGTAATCTTTTTCCAATAATTCACCTTTTTAAACAGAGATCCTCTTAAATATGCCTTGGCAGTATCCCAAACTATCAATCTACTACCAGAGTCATTATTCTCCTGAAAGAAATTTTTTAACTCCAGCAATATACTTTCTTTGTCCGGGATTAACGATAACCAATGAGGATTAAACTTAAACATTGGCAAATTTTGCTTCCTGTTCAAGTCCAACTCCATTAACACAACACTATGATCAGATAGGGCCATAGGCAAATACTTTATCTTGATTCTATTTTGGGTCATTAAGTTTTTATTTTCCAAAACCATATCTATTCTTGACCACGTTTGATGTGATTTAGAATAACAAGAATACATGGTTTCTTCCGGGTTCAAATAGTGCCAGACATCAGTCCAGTTAAACTCCAAGGCCAGTTTAAACAAATCTACATTTTGTATTCTTCCCCCTCTGCTAGACATTCTATACCTGAGTGGATCCATTACAGCATTGTAATCTCCTATCGCAATCATTATACATTCCTGTCTATTCAACTAAAATCTATGCAACTCGTACAACACATCTGGCTTGTATGGTGGAGGGATATATATTTGCGATTACCATTTTAACCCCTTCTACATTACATTGCAAGAATCCGCAATCCGCCACACATGCAACACACTCAAATTTAATCTTATCATGTACCAAAATTGAAACCCCTCTTAAATAAGTAGTGTATACCGAATGGTACCCTTCCAGTGTCCATCTCTTCTCCAACCACCTTAAGGAATCTTTAACTAAGTGTGTCTCTTCGAGGCAAACGATGGCTGGCAAGAACCTCTTCATCCACTCAAAGATAGCATATCTCTTTATCCTTTTTCGCAAACCTCTCACATTTAACGAAAGAATCTTAATCATCTAGCAGGGGGGGGAGAGAAAGGAGAAAAAAAAAAAAACTCTCTCTATCTTCTCCAGAATTCCCCCCCCCCCACCCTTCTGAATAACTCCCCCTCTGCTGGTCAGCAGTCGAGGCAGCTCCATTACTCAGCATAATGGCTCCTTAACCTCCCCTCTACCCCTCCCCCTTAGATACCCATCCCGTTTGCCCATTCATTTGCCTTTATTGGTGTCTGAAAAAATTTGACCTTTTCTTTATATTCCACCCTTAGCTTTGCAGGAAAGAGTAAGCTATACTTCAAGCCTGCTTCCCTTAATCTCTTTTTTAGGCCTAATGCACACGACCATTTTTTTTTGCGGTCCGCAAAAACGGGTTTCGTATTTCCGTGATCCGTGTCCGTTTTTTCTTCCGTGGGTCTTCCTTGATTTTTGGAGGATCCACGGACATGAAGGAAAAAGTAGTTTTGGTGTCCGCCTGGCCGTGCGGAGCCAAACGGATCCGTCCTGACTTACAATGCAAGTCAAAGGGGACGGATCCGTTTGACGTTGACACAATATGGTGCAATTGAAAACGGATCCGTCCCCCATTGACTTTCAATGTAAAGTCAGGAGTCCCTATTATACCATCGGATCAGAGTTTTCTCCAATCCGATGGTATATTTTAACTTGAAGCGTCCCCATCACCATGGGAACGCCTCTATGTTAGAATATACCATCGGATTTGAGTTAGATCGTGAAACTCAGATCCGACAGTATATTCTAACACAGAGGCGTTCCTATAGTGATGGGGACGCTTCAAGTTAGAATATACTAAGAACTGTGTACATGACTGCCCCCTGCTGCCTGGCAGCACCCGATCTCTTACAGGGGGCTGTGATCCGCACAATTAACCCCTCAGGTGGCACACCTGAGGGGTTAATTGTGCATATCATAGCCCCCTGTAAGAGATCGGGTGCTGCCAGGCAGGAGGGGGCACACCCCCCTCCCTCCCCAGTTTTAAATTCATTGGTGGCCAGTGCGGCCCCCCTTCCCTCCCCTGTATTAATGTACATTTATTGGTGGCCAGTGTGGCCCCCCTCCCTCCCCTGTATTACTGTACATTCATTGGTGGCCAGTGCGGCCCCCCCCTCCCTCCCCTGTATTACTGTACATTCATTGGTGGCCAGTGCGGCCCACCCTCCCACCCCTGTATTACTGTACATTCATTGATGGCCAGTGTGCCCCCCCTCCCTCCCCCTCCTAGTTAAAATCCCTCCCCATCATTGGTGGCAGCGGAGAGTTCCGATCGGAGTCCCAGTTTAATAGCTGGGACTCCGATCGGGTAACCATGGCAACCAGGACGCTACTGCAGTCCTGGTTGCCATGGTTACTCAGCAATTTTAGAAGCATTATACTTACCTTCGCTGTCTGTGACCGGCCGGGCGCTCCTCCTACTGGTAAGTGAAAGGTCTGTGCGGCGCATTGCTTATAGCACAGACCTGTCACTTACCAGTAGGAGGAGCGCCCGGCCGGTCACAGACAGCGCAGGTAAGTATAATGCTTCTAAAAATTGCTAAGTAACCATGGCAATCAGGACTGCAGTAGCGTCCTGGTTGCCATGGTTACCGATCGGAGTCCCAGCGATTAAACTGGGACTCCGATCGGAACTCTCCGCTGCCACCAATGATGGGGGGGTGGATTTTAATTAGGAGGGGGAGGGAGGGGGGGCGCACTGGCCACCAATGAATGTACAGTAATACAGGGGAGGGGGGCCCGCACTGGCCACCAATGAATGTACAGTAATACAGGGGAGGGAGGGGGGGCCGCACTGGCCACCAATGAATGTACAGTAATACAGGGGAGGGAGGGGGGCTGCACTGGCCATCAATGAATGTAATACAGGGGAGGGAGGAAGGGCACACTGGCCACCAATGAATTTAAAACTGGGGAGGGAGGGGTGTGTGGCACCTGAGGGGTTAATTGTGTGGTTCACAGCCCCCTGTAAGAGATCGGGTGCTGCCAGGCAGCAGGGGGCAGTCATGTACACAGTTCTTAGTATATTCTAACTTGAAGCATCCCCGTCACTATGGGAACGCCTCTGTGTTAGAATATACTGTCGGATCTGAGTTTTCTGCGATCCGTCTGTGTGAAAGTAGCCTACGGCCACGGATCACAGACGCGGATGCCAATCTTGTGTGCATCCGTGTTTTTTCACGGACCCAGTGACTTGAATGGGTCCGTGAACCGTTGTCCGTCAAAAAAATAGGACAGGTCATATTTTTTTGACGGACAGGAAACACGGATCACGGCCGCGGATGAACAACGGTGCATTTTCCGAGTTTTCAACGGACCCATTGAAAGTCAATGGGTCCGAAGAAAATCACGGAAAACGGAACAACGGCCATGGATGCACACAACGGTTGTGTGCATGAGGCCTTACAGTTATAAACTCCTTCCTGCGTACGTTAGTATCTGCCGAGTAATCTGGAAAAAGTCTTATTTTTACCCCATGTATCGGATATTTTTCAGAGGTTCTAGCATCAGACAGTATTATATCCCGATACTTAGAGAGTAAACATTTCACCAACATATGTCTAGGGTAATCCCCTGGGACCCTCTTTTTCGCGGGAACCCTGTGTGCTCTTTCAATAGCGAACAGGGGAGAGAGGATGCCCTCCTTACAATTCTCCTTTATCCATCGCTCCATAAATTCTCTACAATTATTCCCTTCTTCCCATTCTGGAATCCCTACACATCTTATATTTGTTCTTCTCGATCTATCTTCTTGATTTATAAATTTTTGTTCCATCTTATTATTTATCTCTTTTAAAGATGCAACCTCTTTCTCTAATTTCTCAACAGAGTGCTCCAGAGATGGGATCCTTTTCTCTATCTCGTGTAATCGCTGTCTAATGTTCTCCAGCTCACCTCGTATTACACTAACATCAGTTTGCACTACCCCAATCTGTGTCACTATACTCCCCATTACGTTTTCCATTCTAGAGACGATGTGAAATATATCTTTCATCATTTTTACATCCATCTCTGCAGCTAATTCAGGGGTTCCTGATTCCCCCGTGGTTCCCTCAATCCCATTCTCCTGTGTCAGGGTATATGTCTCTGCAGGGGCGTAACTAGAAGTGACTGGGCCCCACAGCAAATATTTGTAAGGGCCCCTCCAGCGCGATTCACACCTCCCTCCTCCTGTGTAAACCCCACTCCTTTGGCACAGTTTAGCGGTATACTGTATATTGTGTGGCACAGTGGATGCTATATGTGTATAACAAACATATTTCATATGAAAACTTAGTTACTTGACCCTTGGGGATCTCGGCCACCACTTCAACACTTTGGCCGGGGGCTCGGCGGAGCTGATGTTGTGCTTAATCCTAATGAGAAAGATTTCATAATAAGGATTTGGAGAAGGGGCAGAGGGATAGCAGTGTCATCCATAACAGTGTCATCCACAGATCTCCCTCCCTATAACAGTGTCATCCACAGATCTCCCTCCCCGCCTCTCACAGGAGTGTACATATATAAAATAAACATATTTCACATGAACACTTACAATTACTTGGCTTGGCCCTTGGGGATCTCGGACACCACTTCCACACTTTGGCCGGTGCTCGGCGGAGCTGATGTTGTATTTTATCCTAATGAGAAAGATTTCATAATAAGGATTTGGAGAAGGGGCAGAGGGATAGCAGAGCAGGGAGAGGCTGGTGCTGCTACTAGGAGGTCATACCATGGGGGAGTAATAAAGCCCACCATAATGCCCCCCCCCCCAGTAGTAATAATTCTCCTTATAATGTGACAGTTCAAAAATACCCCCTTGTAATGCCCCCAGTTGAGCTAATGTCCCCATAGTGCCCCCGTAGTGCCCCCATAATGTCCCAGTATAAAATACCCCTATATAGTGCCCCCAGTAAATTCCCCCATAGTGCTCCTCTCCCCCCTTCCTGCTAGTGCCCCCCATAATGTACCAGTATAAAATGCCCCATATATAGTGCCCCAGTAGATGCCTCTCAGTGCCGGCCTAGTGTCCCCCATAATGCCCCCCAATAATGTGCCAGTAAATGTCCCCATAGATGCCCCCCCATCATGTGCCAGTATCAAGTGCCTCTCTCCTCCCCCCCACATGTACCAGTATCATAGTGCCATCTCCCCCCCAATGTGCCAGTATCAAGTGCCTCTCTCCTTCCCACCCCCCATGGGCCAGTATCATAGTGCCAAACCCCCCCCCATGTGCCAGTATCAAGTGCCTCTCTCTTCCCCCCATGTCCCAGTATCATAGTGCCATCTCCCCCCCCACAAAAAAAAGTGTCAGTATCAAGTGCCTCTCTCCCCCCCATGTGCCAGTATCATAGTGCCAAACCCACCCATGTGCCAGTATCAAGTGCCAACCCCCCCCCCCACATGCCAGTATCAAGTGCCTCTCTCCTCCCCCCCATGTCCCAGTATCATAGTGCCATCTCCCCCCCCACAAAAAAAGTGCCAGTATCAAGTGCCTCTCTCCCTTCTCCCCCCATGTGCCAGTATCAGGTGCCAACCCCTCTCCCCTCCATGTGCCAGTATAAGGTGCCTCTCTCCCCCCCCAGGTGCCAGTATCAGGTGCCAACCCCCCTCCCCCCCATGTGCCAGTATCAGGTGCCAACCCCCCTCCCCCCCAGGTGTCAGTATCAAGTGCCTCTCTCCTCCCCCTAATGTCCCAGTATCATAGTGCCATCTCCCCCCCCACAAAAAAAATGCCAGTATCAAGTGCCTCTCTCCCTCCCCCCCATGTGCCAGTATCAGGTGCCTCTCTCCCCCCCATGTGCCAGTATCAGGTGCCAACCCCCCCTCCCCCCCAGGTGCCAGTATCAGGTGCCAACCCCTCTTCCCCCCATGTGCCAGTATCAGGTGCCTCTCTCCCCCCCCATGTGCCAGTATCAGGTGCCACCCCCCCAGGTGCCAGTATCAGGTGCCAACCCCCCTCCCCCCATGTGCCAGTATCAAGTGCCCCCCACAGCAGTAACAGTCGGGTATTAAAAAATAATAATAAACACTTCTACTTACCTCCATGTCAGCGATGCGATGCAGCCCCTTCCTGTGTCCCGCCCTGTATGTCCATATATGGAGTCAGTGCTTGTATTTCAGAAAAGTTTCTGCTGGGATTCAAACCCACGACCTTCTGTATCAGAGGCAAAGCACCTAACCACAAGACCATAAGAGCTGCCTTGCTGCTGACTGAAAAAATATGAGACTTCTACTGTTATAGCTGGCCTAGTGTACATCTATACACATGACAGCTGCTCATATATAGAGATATAGCAGAGCTGAGTGTGCTGGGACAGCTGTCATATAGAGATATAGCAGTGCTGGGTGTGTTGGGGCTGCTGTCATGTCTATAGATGTACACTTAGCCAGCTATAACAGTAGAAGTCTATACTTCTATAATATTTTTTCAATCAGTTTCAATGCCTCCTTTATGGCTATGTGGATAAATGCTTTGCCTCTGATGGGTTCGAATCCCAGACACATCAGGAGACTTTAGGAGACAGTAAGATTAGATCACATTAGCGAGGGGGCCTGGTCAGCCGCTGCTGCTGTGAAGGGGCCCTGAATCGATATTTAACTAACTTGAAAATAAACTGTCACACACACTGCCGGGGCGCTGGGCCCCGAAGCAGCTGCTTCCCCGGTAGTTACGCCGCTGCCTGTGTGTAGTGTCTGTGTGTGTTAATAAAAAAAAACAGAATGCGGTCCGGACGGGCCCCCAGTGGCGTAGGGCCCCATAGCCACTGCTATGGTTGCTATGGCGATCCCTACGCCACTGGGTCTCTGTATCTATAATTTTTTCTTTCTGTAAAGATATAGAGACTGGGGAATTGGGAATCAAATATTTATTTAAACTGTGCTGTTTTTGCCCAGTTTCTAACCCTGTTACTGATCTTCTACTGCTAGCACCAGTAAGGCCGCGCTGTTCCTCTCTTTTCTTTGGGGGCATTTTGTATTTTTTGTACTTTTTCTTTTTCTTTTCCCCTCCTTTCTTTGACCCTCCTCTCCTTTCCCTTCCCCTTCCTTCCTCTTTCCCTTCTCACAACTGTTTCGACTATTACCCAGCACTTATCTCAAAAATACAGGATTCTCTTATCACCAACATTAAACCAGGTAAAAAACACTGTTTAGAATATGTTAATGAATTATCGATGTTAATGTATTATCAACGAATAGTCCAATAAACCAAACCCATACACTGCGGCTTAGTTCCCCAAAAAAAATTAAAAATATTAAAATTATTATTTGAAACAAAAAATGTTAGTAAATGAAAGAAAAGAGTCCAGCTAGCAAATAGTTAATACAGTTCCTGCTGTCAGCAGGTGATTAAATGAAACATGTCCAGGAACAGTTTCTTGGTCTAACTGTGTTTGGTCGAGGAGGGAGAGAGGGGAAACCACAAATCCGCAATACTCAAGGCAACGGAGGAAGTGTCGACGTAATACCTTTAAAGGAGGGGGTTAGATTAGAAAGAGTGGTAGGTTGTGGTGGCTCACTAGCAAGTAGTTAAAGAGGACCTTTCATCAGAATCAAGTATGTAAACTGAATATACAGACGTGTAGAGCGGCGCCCAGGGATCCCCCTGCACTTACTATTATCCCCGTGGTCTCCTTCTCCTATGCTGTAGCGCCGGCCAATCGCAGCGCTCAGCTCATAGCCTGGCTATGAGCTGAGCGCTGCGATTGGCCAGCGCTACAGCATAGGAGAAAGAGACGCTGGCAGGTTCCCCTGGGTGGAGCCTAACTATGACTATACCGGAGGCTATAACCGGAGAACGGAGCGGCGCCCGGGGATAATAGTAAGTGCAGGGGGATCCCTGGGCGCCGCTCTACACGTCTGTATATTCAGTTTACATACTTGATTCTGGTGATTCTGGTGAAAGGTCTTCTTTAAGGTATGGTGCTGCAAGCTCATATAGAGGGAATACCCTCTATACTGTAGTTAATCCAGAGAGTTGGAAAGGAGTTAGAAGAGATTAGTCCAGCAAAAGAAATTCCAGAGGGGGTCAAGGTCAAGGTCAGGTCAGGACTGTATTTTACCAGTGACTGTATCTCAATCCACCTGTACAAGACGCTCCACCGCCATCAATACATCTTCACCCTCCTTTTCCTCCTTTCCCTCTTCTCTCACTTTCCTTAAACAAGGGATGTTCAATCCTCACAAATATATCATATACTGCAGAGTGTCTAACTGCCTCCAATTTCCACTCTCCAACTTTCCAACCCCACTCCTTTATTGCCTCTGCGACAGTAGCACGGCGGTAACACGGCTTCTGTACTGTGAAACAAGTCCCAACTATCCAACAAACACCATTTTCTTCTCTGAACACACCACTCACTAACAATGACCACCTTCAACAGTCAGCAGTCTTGGCTCCTTCTCAACGCTGGACCGCACAGAGGAAACAACTTCACACTTCAGCCTCTGGATTCAGCCTCTGCCTTTTCCACACACCGGACCCCGACACCAACCGCGCACGGCTCCCATCAGCACCGAGCGGTGACAACACTGAGACCCTCCGCTCCTCCGCTCCTCCACTTCAGACATTTCACCACCCAGATATCGGGGTCCTCAGCAGACCTCAGTCGTCGGCAGACGCGGCGTCCTCCTCAGGCACATTACGGCAGACGGCAGCAAAAGACGAGCAGGCAAACGGGGCAGGGGGGCGGAGCCTAGCGTCCAACATCAGACGCTCACATGCCGCTCCCCAGGAGGCATCTGGCGATGGGTGTATTTCTAGTTTAAATTGCACACTGACTAATACAGATGTTGTAGATTGCCCAAAAAGTCTTTTTTTGGTAACAGAATACGAAAGCTGTATGCATTAAACATGTATTTAACACTTGCAGATCTGGTAAATACTGTTTTTGAAAAAAATTGTGTGTTTTTAAAACCCCAGAAAATGATGGGTGTATTTCTACCTTAAATTGCTCACTGACTAATACAGATGTTGTAGATTGCCAAAAATGTCTTTTTTTGGTAACAGAATATGAAAGCTGTATATATTAAACTTGAATTTAACACTTGCAGATCTGGAAAATACTGTTTTTTGAAAAAAAAAGTGTGTTTTTCAAAGCACATAAAATAATGGGTGTATTTCTACCTTAAATTGCACACTGATTAATACAGATGTTTTTAGATTGTCAAAAAAGTCTTTTTTTGGTAACAGAATATGAAAGCTGTATATATTAAACTTGAATTTAACACTTGCAGATCTGGAAAATACTGTTTTTTGAAAAAAAATATTGTGTTTTTAAAACCCCAGAAAATGATGGGTGTATTTCTACCTTAAATTGCACACTGACTAATACAGATGTTGTAGATTGCCAAAAAAGTATTTTTTTGGTAACAGAATAGGAAAGCTGTATATATTAAACTTGAATTTAACACTTGCAGATCTGGAAAATACAGTTTTTTGAAAAAAAATAATAAAGTGTGTTTTTCAAACCCCAGAAAATGATGGGTGTATTCCTACCTTAAATTGCACACTGACTAATCCAGATGTTGTGGTTTGCAAAAAAAAAAATGGTTATTTGCAATGTCGCAAAAGCTCAGATGCAGTGCTGGTGCACTGAGCTTGCATAAAATGGCCGCCTCCGCCACCCACCTAACTAACAGAATTATAAAAGTTATATTTTTTTTTGGTCAATGGCCTCAGGGCAGGGTAAAACGATTGTGCCCTGCACCCACACAACTATTTCTAGGTAGATCGCCACTAGATTACACCACTCGGTATCCGGAGGCGTTGCCACTGCGACATACATCGGCTAAACTGATAGCTAAGGAGCTAATGGAAATGTTCTCCCAAGTAGGGCTACCTAAAGAGGTTCTGACTGACCAGGGGACCCCTTTTATGTCCAAGGTCATGAGGGAGCTCTGTAAGTTGATGCATATCAAACTGTTACGGATGTCCGTTTACCATCCCCAAATGGACAGTCTGGTTGAAAGGTTTAATAAAACATTAAAAACCATGTTAAAAAGGGTGTTGTCTAAAGATGGGAAAGATCTCATGTTCGCTATGCGAGAGGTGCCCCAGGCCTCTACTGGGTTCTTGCCCTTCGAATTGCTATATGGCAGACATCCTCGCGGTTTGTTGGACGTAGCCAAAGAGGAGTGGGAACAGCAACCCACTCCACAAAGAAGTGTCCTTGAGTATGTTAACAAGATGCAACAGTGGATAGAGACCATTTTGCCTCTTGTCAGGGAGCATATGGAGTCCGCTCATAAAGGCCAGAGTCGGATCTATAGTCCACAGGCTCGGGTCCGGATCTTTAACCCGGGTGATCGGGTTTTGGTTCTGGTGCCGACCGTGGACAGGGGCCCTATGAGGTACTTGAAAAAATTGGAGAGGTAAATTACAAGGTACACCAGCCAGGGAGGCGAAAGCCGAAGCAGGTGTACCATGTGAATCTACTCAAACCATGCAAAGACAGGGAAACCTGTACTGAAGACAGTGTGCGGACAGATTTTCTAGGGGAAGCAGTTTCGGCCCCTCTGTCTGAAGCAAGGGAAGCAGCTGCCACAGTAAGAATTGCTGACAGTCTCTCCTCTAAGCAGGGTCAGGAGGCCAGGGAGTTTATTGGAATGACCGGGCGGAAGAGGCTTTCTCCGCTTTGAAGTCGGCCCTGTGTGGGTCCGCGGTTTTGGTGACGCCCGACTTCAAGCGGGAATTCATAGTGCAGACAGACGTCTCTGAAGTAGGCCTCGGTGCTGTACTGTCTCAAGAAGTCAATGGGGAGGAGCATCCCATTGTCTTCCTAAGTCGCAAGCTCACCCCAGCCAAGACCAGGTACAGTATAGTGGAGAGAGAGTGCCTGGCTATCAAGTGGACGCTCAAGTCTCTCCGCTATTATTTGTTGGGGAGAACATTCTGCCTGGTGACTGACCACTCCCCTCTCAAATGGATGAGTCAAGCCAAAAAGAGAAATGCCCGAGTCACCAGGTGGTTCCTGTCCTTACAAAACCTTAAGTTCTCCATAGAACACAGGGCAGGGAAATGCGGATGCCCTGTCTTGAGTATACTTTATGGCATGTCTTCACCGCCTCAGGGTTAAACAAAGGGGGTGGTATTTAAGGAATCATCGTGGATGATAGGTACGTCTCACCGAGGTTCCTGGCCTCGGTGGAGTAAGAGATGTTTTTTATGTGTCAGCAGCAGTTGCTGTTTGACACCTTAATGCTTAGTATGGCTGCATAGCTGATCCGGGATGGCTCTTACTGGGAGTAGTACAAGTGCTGGGTGGGTGACTACTCCCCATGTTCCAGGCCAGGTTTTACCAGGTCTAAAAACCAGCCAGCACTGCCAGGTGAGGAGGATTTCCTCAGTCTGACAGTGGAGCTCAGGAGGTGTGTGTGCTGGGATCTGAGGCTTATGCCGTGCTGGAGGGCTGAGACCTGTCTGTAAGGGAAAAAGGGCCCCCTAAAAGCCTGCTATGGACTGCTGAAAGCAGAACTGCCAACAAGGTGATTTTTTTCTATGTGGACTTTCCATTGTATGTTAACAAACACCAAGACCGCAAAGTGATGTTTTGTTTTTGCTTTATGTGTGAATAAGCACAGAGGTTTGATTTAAGAACTGGTAATTTGCCTCTGTACTGCGTCCGCACACCCTGTCTACCAGAGTGAATCGCCACAGGTATAGTATAGAGGTTCAGTAAGCTCTCCTGTGTGGTGTAGTATAGAGGATCTGTCAGCTCTTCTGTGTGGTGTAGTATAGAGGATCTGTCGGCTCTCCTGTGTGATGTAGTATAGAGGATCTGTCAGCTCTCCTGTGTGGTGTAGTATAGAGGTTCTGTAAGCTTTCCTATGTGATGTAGTTGATGTAGTGTAGAGGATCTGTCAGCTCTCCTGTGTGGTGTAGTATAGAGGATCTGTCAGTTCTCCTGTGTGGTGTAGAATAGAGGATCTGTCAGCTCTCCTCTGTGGTGTAATATAAAGGATCTGTCGGCTCTCCTGTGTGGTGTAGTATAGAGTAGTGTTGATCGCGAATATTCAAATTGCAAATTTTTATTGCGAATATTGGCACTTCGAGAATTCGCAAATATCTAGAATATAGTGCTATATCTTGGTAAATATTCTAGATTTTTTTTCATCAGTACCCATGATCCCTCACTGCTTTTTGCTTGTAGGCCAATGAGAAGGCTGCAATATCTTTGACTTTAGGAGTATTGTTGATTGCTAATTTTCCGATTGCCGATTTTGGCAATTAAGAAAATGACTGGAGATCACGAATTCTCAAATATATGGCGAATATTCGCCAAATATTCGTGAAATATTGCAAATTTGAATATTGACCCTGCCTCTCATCTCTGGTATAGAGGAACTGTCGGCTCTCCTGTGTGGTGTAGTATAGAGGTTCTGTCAGCTCTCCTGTGTGGTGTAATATAGAGGATCTGTTGGCTCTTCTGTGTGGTGTAGTATAGAGGATCTGTCAGCTCTCCTGTGTGGTGTAGTATAGAGGATCTGTTGGCTCTCCTGTGTGGTGTAGTATAGAGGATCTGTCAGCTCTCCTGTGTGGTGTAGTATAGAGGATCTGTTGGCTCTCCTGTGTGGTATAGTATAGAGGATCTGTCAGCTCTCCTGTGTGGTGTAGTATAGAGGATCTGTTGGCTCTCCTGTGTGGTATAGTATAGAGGATCTGTCAGCTCTCCTGTGTGGTGTAGTATAGAGGATCAGTCAGCTCTCCTGTGTGGTGTAGTATAGAGGATCTGTTGGCTCTCCTGTGTGGTGTAGTATAGAGGATCTGTTGGCTCTCCTGTGTGGTATAGTATAGAGGATCTGTCAGCTCTCCTGTGTGGTGTAGTATAGAGGATCTGTCAGCTCTCCTGTGTGGTGTAGTATAGAGGATCTGTCAGCTCTCCTGTGTGGTTTAGTATAGAGGATCTGTCAGCTCTCCTGTGTGATGTAGTATAGAGGATCTGTTGGCTCTCCTGTGTGATGTGGTATAGAGGATCTATCGGCTCTCCTGTGTGGTGTAGTATAGAGGATCTGTCAGCTCTCCTGTGTGGTGTAGTATAGAGGATCTGTCAGCTCTCCTGTGTGGTGTAGTATAGAGGATCTGTCAGCTCTCCTGTGTGGTGTAGTATAGAGGATCTCACAGCTCTCCTGTGTGGTGTAGTATAGAGGATCTGTCAGCTCTCCTTTGTGGTGTAGTATAGAGGATCTGTCAGCTCTCCTGTGTGGTGTAGTATAGAGGATCTGTCAGCTCTCCTGTGTGCTGTAGTATAGAGGATCTGTCAGCTCTCCTGTGTGGTGTAGTACAGAGGATCTGTCAGCTCTCCTGTGTGGTGTAGTATAGAGGATCTGTCAGCTCTCCTGTGTGGTGTAGTATAGAGGATCTGTCAGCTCTCCTGTGTGGTGTAGTATAGAGGATCTGTCAGCTCTCCTGTGTGATGTGGTATAGAGGATCTGTCAGCTCTCCTGTGTGGTGTAGTATAGAGTATCTGTCAGCTCTCCTGTGTGGTGTAGTATAGAGGATCTGTCAGATCTCCTGTGTGGTGTAGTATAGAGGATCTGTCAGCTCTCCTGTGTGGTGTAGTATAGAGGATCTGTCAGCTCTCCTGTGTGGTGTAGTATAGAGGATGTGTCAGCTCTCCTGTGTGGTGTAGTATAGAGGATCTGTCAGCTCTCCTGTGTGGTGTAGTATAGAGGATCTGTCAGCTCTCCTGTGTTGTGTAGTATAGAGGATCTGTCAGCTCTCCTGTGTGGTGTAGTATAGAGGATCTGTCAGCTCTCCTGTGTGGTGTAGTATAGAGGATCTGTCAGCTCTCCTGTGTGGTGTAGTATAGAGTATCTGTCAGCTCTCATGTGTGGTGTAGTATAGAGGATCTGTCAGCTCTCCTGTGTGGTGTAGTATAGAGGATCTGTCAGCTCTCCTGTGTGATGTAGTATAGAGTATCTGTCAGCTCTCCTGTGTGGTGTAGTATAGAGGATCTGTCAGCTCTCCTGTGTGGTGTAGTATAGAGGATCTGTCAGCTCTCCTGTGTGGTGTAGTATAGAGGATGTGTCAGCTCTCCTGTGTGGTGTAGTATAGAGGATCTGTCAGCTCTCCTGTGTGGTGTAGTATAGAGGATCTGTCAGCTCTCCTGTGTGGTGTAGTATAGAGGATCTGTCAGCTCTCCTGTGTGGTGTGGTATAGAGGATCTGTCAGCTCTCCTGTGTGGTGTAGTATAGAGGATGTGTCAGCTCTCCTGTGTGGTGTAGTATAGAGTATCTGTCAGCTCTCCTGTGTGGTGTAGTATAGAGGATCTGTCAGCTCTCCTGTGTGGTGTAGTATAGAGGATCTGTCAGCTCTCCTGTGTGGTATAGAGGATCTGTCAGCTCTCCTGTGTGGTGTAGTATAGAGGATCTGTCAGCTCTCCTGTGTGGTGTAGTATAGAGGATGTGTCAGCTCTCCTGTGTGGTGTAGTATAGAGGATGTGTCAGCTCTCCTGTGTGGTGTAGTATAGAGGATCTGTCAGCTCTCCTGTGTGGTGTAGTATAGAGGATCTGTCAGCTCTCCTGTGTGGTGTAGTATAGAGGATCTGTAAGCTCTCCTGTGTGGTGTAGCATAGAGGATCTGTCAGCTCTCCTGTGTGGTGTAGTATAGAGGATCTATCAGCTCTCCTGTTACTGTATGATATAGTATAGAGGATCTGTCAGCTCTCCTGTGTGGTGTAGTATAGAGGATCTGTCAGCTCTCCTGTGTGGTGTAGTACAGAGGATCTGTCAGCTCTCCTGTGTGGTGTAGTATAGAGGATCTGTCGGCTCTTCTGTGTGGTGTAGTATGGAGGATCTGTCAGCTATCCTGTGTGGTGTAGTATAGAGGATCTGTCAGCTCTCCTGTGTGGTGTAGTATAGAGGATCTGTCAGCTCTCCTGTGTGGTGTAGTATAGAGGATCTGTCAGCTCTCCTGTGTGGTGTAGTATAGAGGATCTGTCAGCTCTCCTGTGTGGTGTAGTATAGAGGATCTGTCAGCTCTCCTGTGTGGTGTAGTATAGAGGATCTGTCGGCTCTTCTGTGTGGTGTAGTATAGAGGATCTGTCAGCTGTCCTGTGTGGTGTAGTATAAAGGATATGTCAGCTCTCCTGTGTGGTGTAGTATAGAGGATCTGTCAGCTCTTCTGTGTGGTGTAGTATAGAGGATCTGTCAGCTCTCCTGTGCGGTGTAGTATAGGGGATCTGTCAGCTCTCCTGTGTGGTGTAGTATAGAGGATCTGTCAGCTCTCCTGTGTGGTGTAGTATAGAGGATCTGTCAGCTTTCCTGTGTGGTGTAGTATAAAGGATATGTCAGCTCTCCTGTGTGGTGTAGTATAGAGGATCTGTCAGCTCTTCTGTGTGGTGTAGTATAGAGGATCTGTCAGCTCTCCTGTGCGGTGTAGTATAGGGGATCTGTCAGCTCTCCTGTGTGGTGTAGTATAGAGGATCTGTCAGCTCTCCTGTGTGATGTAGTATAGAGGATCTGTCAGCTCTCCTGTGTGGTGTAGTATAGAGGATCTGTCAGCTCTCCTGTGTGGTGTAGTATAGAGAATCTGTCAACTCTCCTGTGTGGTGTAGTATAGAGGATCTGTCATCTCTGCTGTGTGGTGTAGTATACAGGATCTGTCAGCTCTCCTGTGTGGTGTAGTATAGAGGATCTGTCAGCTCTCCTGTGTGATGTGGTATAGAGGATCTGCCATTAAATATAAAATTTATGAGTAACGCTAAAATAGTCCAACTATGCGGCTCGTGGGCAAAGCACCTCCCCCCGCAGTGGTGGATAGGCCCCGCCCCCCAACAACCTTTAATACTGGCTCCCATCCATCTTCAGTGTAAAATTCCTATCATCAGTGAGAAAGATAAAGGACTTTTGATAATTTCATTACAAGTCCTGTCCATCTAGCAAAGGAACTGCACAGAGAATAGTGTAGTTTCCAGGTTATAAAGGTGCATCTGCCAGGACTGATGATTACATAATCTTCAGCATCACAGGTCCTGCACGATCTAGCAAAGGAACTGCACCAAGAATGGTGTAGTTCCTAGGTATACCTTTAACCATTGTATCCTGAAACAACATACGAAGAGTACCTCTTGGTATCCAATAAACTGTTAAAAGAAAAACTTGTCTTGGGGCATTCCCAGAGTGACACAAGAAGAAAGCCCAATAGGCTGTAACACTAATTGAATGGCACGGTTTTCCCACGCCACTTTATGGTGACGCTTCATATATTGACGCAGGGCCATTGTGCGAACATTAGCACCCAGGCCGATCCTCACGTTCTTCCCACATATACTGCATACTGCCATGCTAATGTCTTCCAGTGACTTGGAGAATTCCCTCACTACTGAGTATGGCATTTTCCCTCTAACACTGCGTGATGCCTGCCTGCCGCTGCTTTTATGAACCTGTGCACTGCTAGTTTGTTCCTCATAGGTAGTCTCCCGAGTAGCAGAAGGTCTACCCTTCCCACATTTAGCTGCAGATCTTCCACTGCTTCCACCCTGCTGTCTTACGGGCACGCTACCACCCTCGCCCCCCTGATGATGACGATGCCCCCTCTTCACCCGGCTTCCACATGTGATCGGCTACATCATCATCTACATCTGTTTGGTCGTCACTTGTGTCACCCTCACCTGTCTCTTGCAGATGTCCCTGACCTCTCACTATGTGTGTTCCATCATTGGTAATTGCAAGCCTAGAGGAGTCCGCAGTGGACCTCTACTCCAAGTCTGTGCTGACCTGTAACTGCTGACTGTCCTCACAAAGCTCATCCTCACTGAAAAGCAGAGCAGAGTCGGTGGCATACCTTACTTGACTAGCAGAAGTAGCAGCAAAAGCAAGAGGTAGGTTCAGGACAGGTGAAGGCACAGAGGCAGTTCCTGGGCCATGCCAACTAAGCGTGGTGTCAGGGAAACTAACTCTGCCACTGTTGCCACCATCTGCTGGTGAACCAGGAACATTACACTTTAACAGTAATTAGAAAGGAAATCCATATACACATTATGCAGGACATGGCAATACATACAGTGGGATGCGAAAGTTTGGGCAACCTTGTTAATCGTCATGATTTTCCTGTTTAAATCGTTGGTTGTTACGATAAAAAATGTCAGTTATATATATCATATAGGAGACACACACAGTGATATTTGAGAAGTGAAATGAAGTTTATTGGATTTACAGAAAGTGTGCTACAATTGTTTAAACAAAATTAGGCAGGTGCATAAATTTGGGCACCACAAAAAAGAAATGAAATCAATATTTAGTAGATCCTCCTTTTGCAGAAATTACAGCCTCTAAACGCTTCCTGTAGGTTCCAATGAGAGTCTGGATTCTGGTTAAAAGGTATTTTGGACCATTATTCTTTACAGAACATCTTTAGTTCATTCAGGTTTGATGGCTTCCGAGCATGGACAGCTCTCTTTAAGTCACACCACAGATTTTCAATGATATTCAGGTCTGGGGACTGAGATGGCCATTCCAGAACGTTGTACTTGTTCCTCTGCATAAATGCCTTAGTGGATTTTGAGCAGTGTTTAGGGTCGTTGTCTTGTTGAAAGATCCAGCCCCGGAGCAGCTTCAGATTTGTCACTGATTCCTGGACATTGGTCTCCAGAATCTGCTGATACTGAGTGGAATCCATGCGTCCCTCAACTTTGACAAGATTCCCAGTCCCTGCACTGGCCACACAGCCCCACAGCATGATGGAACCACCACCATATTTTACTGTAGGTAGCAGGTGTTTTTCTTGGAATGCTGTGTTCTTTTTCCTCCATGCAGAACGCCCCTTGTTATGGCCAAATAACTCAATTTTAGTTTCATCAGTCCACAGCACCTTATTCCAAAATGAAGCTGGCTTGTCCAAATGTGCTTTAGCCCACCTCAAGCGGCACTTTTTGTGCTGTGGGCGGAGAAAAGGCTTCCTCTGCATCACTCTCGCATACAGCATCTCCTTGTGTAAAGTGCGCTGAATGGTTGAACGATGCACAGTGACTCCATCTGCAGCAAGATGATGTTGTAGGTCTTTGGTGCTGGTCTGTGGGTTGACTCTGACTGTTCTCACCATTCGTCGCTTCTGTCTATCCGAGATTTTTCTTGGTCTGCCACTTCGAGCCTTAACTTGAACTGAGCCTGTGGTCTTCCATTTCCTCAATATGTTCCTAACTGTGGAAACAGACAGCTGAAATCTCTGAGACAGCTTTCTGTATCCTTCCCCTAAACCATGATGGCGAACAATCTTTGTCTTCAGGTCATTTGAGAGTTGTTTTGAGACCCCCATGTTACTACTCTTCAGAGAAAATTAAAAGAGGAGGGAAACTTACAATTGACCCCCTTAAATACTCTTTCTCATAATTGTATTCACCTGTGTATGTAGGTCAGGGGTCACTGAGCTTACCAAGCCAATTTGAGTTCCAATGATTAGTTCTAAAGGTTTTGGAATCAATAAAATGACAACAGTGCCCAAATTTAAGCACCTGCCTAATTTTGTTTAAACAATTATAGCACACTTTCTGTAAATCCAATAAACGTCATTTCACTTCTCAAATATCACTGTGTGTGTCTCCTATATGATATATTTAACTGACATTTTTTATCGTAACAACGATTAACAAGGTTGCCCAAACTTTTGCATCCCACTGTATGCAGGATGACACAAGGTACACCATTAGAGATAGTGGCGGTCAGACAAAGGTGGTAATGCCACTCGGGGGCTTTACAAAACCAAATAATTCTATTTCAAACTAGAATAGTTCCATACAAAATCCAATCGTTAAAGTCACTAGTGAGAGCAGAGGATGAAATCTCAAATAAGAACAAGATTTTCTAGTACAGAAAATCTCACCCAGATTTATGGTATTTCCAATTACATTTATATGTTGGTCTAACAATCCTTTATGGGCCGCTTCTGTTAGTTTTCTCAATAGACATTGGCTTTTTACTGCTGTTTGAAATCTTGCCTAAGATGAGGATCATACATGTGTTCTTTAAGGGCAAGTAGATAAAATCTCAGCTCAGATGTTGCCTTCAGCAAAGTGATGAATGTCAGCACTTAGTTATAGTTATAGTTACAGTAACGGTTACGGACCAATATATATATTTAGTGCCTTGAAAAATTATTCATACCCCTTGAACAAACTTAAATGTACTTTATTATGATTTTATGTGATAGACTAACACAAAGTAGTAAGTAAGTGTGAAGGGAAAAGAAAATGATACACGGTTTTCAAAATAAAATAAAAAAATCTGAAAAGTTGTGGCTTGCATTTGTATTAAGTCCCCTGTACTCTGCTATCCCTAAATAAAATATAGTGTGACCAATTTTCTTCAGAAGTCACCTAATTAGTAAATAGAGTCCATCTGTGTGTAATTTATTATCAGTATAAGGCCATCTTGAGCACGAGCAACGACCACGGGGCAGCCACAGAGGATCGCGGACCCATTCACTTTAATGGGTCCGCGGTCTGCCCGTTCCGCAAAAAAATAGGACATGTTCTATCTTTTTATGGAACGGAAGTATGGGACGAAACCCCACGGAAGCACTCCGTAGTGCTTCCATAGGGTTCCGTTCCGTGCTTCCATTCCGCGTCTCCGGATTTGTGGACCCTTCTGAGTGAATGGTTCCTCATCCATGATGCTTAATGCCCACGGGACGGCGCTCATGTATTGCAGATCTGCAATTGCAGTCTGCAATATGGCAAAAGGAAACAGACGTTCGTGTGCAGGAGGCCTAAGGACTCATGCACATGACCATTGTTTTTGTCCGCATCTGATCCGCTTTTTTTGCAGGTTAGATGCAGACCCATTCACTTCAATGGAGCTGTAAAAGATGCGGACAGCACACTGTGTGCTGTCTGTATCCGTATATCCATTCCATGACACCCACAAAAATATAGAACATATACAGTGGCGGAAATAATTATTTGACCCCTCACTGATTTTGTAAGTTTGTCCAATGACAAAGAAATGAAAAGTCTCAGAACAGTATCATTTCAATGGTAGGTTTATTGTAACAGTGGCAGATAGCACATCAAAAGGAAAATCGAAAAAATAACTTTAAATAAAAGATAGCAACTGATTTGCATTTCATTGAGTGAAATAAGTATTTGAACCCCTACCAACCATTAAGAGTTCTGGCTCCCACAGAGTGGTTAGACACTTCTACTCAATTAGTCACCCTCATTAAGGACACCTGTCTTAACTAGTCACCTGTATAAAAGACACCTGTCCACAGAATCAATCAATCAAGCAGACTCCAAACTCTCCAACATGGGAAAGACCAAAGAGCTGTCCAAGGATGTCAGAGACAAAATTGTAGACCTGCACAAGGCTGGAATGGGCTACAAAACCATTAGCAAGAAGCTGGGAGAGAAGGTGACAACTGTTGGTGCGATTGTTCGAAAATGGAAGGAGCACAAAATGACCATCAATCGACCTCGCTCTGGGGCTCCACGCAAGATCTCACCTCGTGGGGTGTCAATGGTTCTGAGAAAGGTGAAAAAGCATCCTAGAACTACACGGGAGGAGTTAGTTAATGACCTCAAATTAGCAGGGACCACAGTCACCAAGAAAACCATTGGAAACACATTACACCGCAATGGATTAAAATCCTGCAGGGCTCGCAAGGTCGCCCTGCTCAGGAAGGCACATGTGCAGGCCCGTCTGAAGTTTGCCAATGAACACCTGAATGATTCAGAGAGTGACTGGGAGAAGGTGCTGTGGTCTGATGAGACCAAAATAGAGCTCTTTGGCATTAACTCAACTCGCTGTGTTTGGAGGAAGAAAAATGCTGCCTATGACCCCCGAAACACCGTCCCCACCGTCAAGCATGGGGGTGGAAACATTTTGCTTTGGGGGTGTTTTTCTGCTAAGGGCACAGGACAACTTATTCGCATAAACGGGAAAATGGACGGAGCCATGTATCGTGAAATCCTGAGCGACAACCTCCTTCCCTCTGCCAGGAAACTGAAAATGGGTCGTGGATGGGTGTTCCAGCACGACAATGACCCAAAACATACAGCAAAGGCAACAAAGGAGTGGCTCAAGAAGAAGCACATTAAGGTCATGGAGTGGCCTAGTCAGTCTCCGGACCTTAATCCAATCGAAAACCTATGGAGGGAGCTCAAGCTCAGAGTTGCACAGAGACAGCCTCGAAACCTTAGGGATTTAGAGATGATCTGCAAAGAGGAGTGGACCAACATTCCTCCTAAAATGTGCGCAAACTTGGTCATCAATTACAAGAAACGTTTGACCTCTGTGCTTGCAAACAAGGGTTTTTCCACCAAGTATTAAGTCTTTTTTTGTTAGAGGGTTCAAATACTTATTTCACTCAATGAAATGCAAATCAGTTGCTATCTTTTATTTAAAGTTATTTTTTCGATTTTCCTTTTGATGTGCTATCTGCCACTGTTACAATAAACCTACCATTGAAATGATACTGTTCTGAGACTTTTCATTTCTTTGTCATTGGACAAACTTACAAAATCAGTGAGGGGTCAAATAATTATTTCCGCCACTGTACTACTGGGAAGGCCTATAAAAGTTCTATAGAAAGCCGGATATTCCATTCCACAAAATGCGGACCACACATGGCCGGTATCCGTGTTTTGCGGATCTACAATTTGCTTAAAGCAAAAACAGCTACAGCTATGTGCATGAGCCCCTACTACAGCTGTTCTGTGAATGGATCAGAGGTTTGTTGGAAAACATTAGTGATCAAACAGCATCATGAAAGCTAAGAAACACACCGGACAGGTCAGGGATAAAGTTATGAAAAAGTGTAAAGCAGGGTTAGGTTATAAAAAAATATCCAAAGCTCTGAACATCTCACAGAGCACTGTTCAATCCATCATAGAAATCTGGAAGGAGTATGGCACAACTGCAAACCTACCAAGACATAAAAATGTGACCTTGGTGGAAGCAGTATTGGCAGAAGAAGAGTGTCACGTGATCGTGTTCCCGAGTGGCCGATCCATGCAGCTTCAAGAGGGGGTAACCTCTACAGGGGTGTTGTGTGTAATTAAGGTGGGTTTGCAGGGAAACCTCTTTAATAGTAATAATAAAATAATAATATAAATAATACAATAAAATGAATAAAAAAATACATACACTATTAAATAATAATAATATTAATACAATAATACATACTATTATCATTACTAATTATTGCTATTTAATTTTATACTATTTTTCACTATTTTATGAAATATCCATTTTATTGGCAGATGATATGAAGCGATCCCTTTCTAAGTGTGTTCATAAAAAGAATCTTGATTTATTGTAATTTAATTTCCGTTGTCACTCAGCACCACCCGGACATGACACTTATGGAAATAGAAAGTGTCAGTAAATTCACAGGTAGCACGGCGCTAGTCAGAGGTAGACTCAAGGAGGAATCAATTATTTTAGAACTAGCCATGCATAATTAATATAGGTTGCTAATGACAGCAGAGTCATTTAAAAAAAATATAATAATGCATGTCTAATTTCCTAAAATACACCCTGTCTTTTTTGCCACGATAACCAAATGATTTTAGACATACATAATGAATTATTAATATTATTCATGAAATCCAATTTAGTTGGATATCTAATTTCAAGATTCATCCTCCATGAAAAGTATTGCATCATTTCCTCCTAAGCCTTGACCATAGCACCCATAAAATAATGACCTGTCAATTGTATCCCGGTCTTTCTCCTTAAAATAGGATATGAGACATTTAATTCTTATTTAACACCATTATCATCATTGCATTAATTATGATTGACTGTCAAAATGTTACTATTTATTAACAGTAGTGAATGGGTGGAATGTATGCTAAATAAATCCCTAAAATGTCACAATGATGCTTTATATAATAATGGGAAGACTTATTAATATATTTCATTGATTGGCTGCTAAATAAAGATGGCATGGTTCACTCGATATTTCCTTCCTCAGTAGAAGACCGCATTCGTAAACAGCACAGAAATTTTGTAGGATTATTATATACAATCATTTTTTTAATTGCCTTATGGCCAAAATAGGTCAGAAAATGGACAAAAATCCACCCATGGCAATTCACTAAATGTTATGTACTGTAATAGCAGATTGATACTTAAAGCCCAGAGAAAAGCAAAACCACCAGAAAGGCTTACCAAAATTTTCCTTAGAGTGGACATTTTCTTTCATAACTCTGTACTATCTGGGAGATCCCTGAATCAATAATCTATACAGATAATATTTGTCCACATTACAAAAATTGTTCCAGGTACAGTTTGCTCATGTGGTCAGATGGATCAGGTGGAGCTGGTCAGAGGGGGCTCAAGTCAGAGGTATAGCAAGTCAGAGATGGGGTAAGTCAGAGGTGTAGCAAGTAGTGTTGAGCACGAATATTCGAAAAGCGCATTTTTATCTCGAATATCGCCACTTCGAGAATTTGCGAATGTTTAGAATATAGTGCTATATATTCGTTATATCGAATATTCGTCATTTTTTCCATCTGAACACATGATTCCTACCTGCTTCTTGCTTGCGGGTCAATGAGTCATTGGCCCAAAAGCAACTTAAGCAGGGAGGAATCATGACTTCAGATGGAAAAAAATGACGAATATTCTTAAAAGCGAATATATAGCACTGTATTGAATATATTGCTATATATTCGTATTTTAGAATATTCATCATTTTTTTCCATCCGTAGTCATGATTCCTCCCTGTTTAAGTTGCTTGTGGGCCAATGACTCACAAGAAGGAGGAATCATGTGTTCAGATGGAAAAAATGACGAATATTCTAAAAACAAATATATAGCACTATATTCTATAGTGCTATATATTCGTTTTTGACCCACGCCTGTATTTATCGCGTAATATTCGCATATTACGCGATCATTACCTTGCCGATTTTCGAGTAAAAATGTAGAATGTAACGAATATTCGAATTTGTGAATATTTGACGGATATTCTACAAAATATTCGCAAAATATCACGAATTCGAATATGACCCCTGCCGCTCATCACTAGTAGCAAGTAGAAAGTGGGGAAAGCCAGAGGAGTGACAAGTCAGAGGAGAGTCAGGCCAGAAAAGCAAAGGTTAAAGTTACACTATGGGAAGTTAGAGGTAGATCAAGTCACAGGTTGGTAAAGTCAGAAGTTGGGCAAATTAGAAGTGGGCTAAGCCAAAGGTGGGACAAATCACAGGAGGGTCAAGACAGAGTTGTGGAAAGACAGAGGTGGGTCAAATTTTAGAGGTAGGACAAATCTGGATGCATGGAATAGCCTTCCTGCAGAAGTGGTAGCTGCAGATACAGTGAAGGAGTTTAAGCATGCATGGGATAGGCATAAGGCTATCCTTCATATAAGATAGGGCCAGGGGCTATCCATAGTATTCAGTATATTGGGCAGACTAGATGGGCCAAATGGTTCTTATCTGCCGACACATTCTTTGTTTCTATCTATGTTTATAAATCAAAAGTGGGATTGGTCCATTAATGCAATTGGTGTCATACCCAAGCATAAACCCTTTTCTTCTTCTCTCAAGCATCTCACACAGCAGCATTTCTATTCTTTACCACATTAGGGTCCATTCACACTTCCGCAATTTTTTTCCGGATCCGTTCCGGATTTTGCAGACCCATTCATTTTCAATGGGGCCGAAACGGATGCTATGTGCTGTCTGCACCCGCATTTTCGGATCCGCACTTACGGATCCACAATTCCGTTTCCGAAAAAAAAAATAGAACACGTCCTATTCTTGTCCGCAACTGCGGACAAGAAAAGGCATTTTCTATTATAGTGCCGGCGATGTGCGTTCCGTGAAATGTGGAAAGCACATTGCCGGATCCGCAAAACACCTACGGACGAGTGAATGGACGCTTAGTGTCACAAGATGACATGTGGATGCCCATGATTCCCTGAGGCACAAAAAGGGTGGGGTTGGTAACTATGCAAAAGTATTCCTTTCAAAACCCCTTTGCCGTTCTGAAAGCCAGTATGTCATAGAATCAAGAAAGTTCCCCCAGTACAACCAATCCACATAGTCCATTATCCCTCTAATGTTGACATGATCTGACACAACCATGCATGTCACATTCACCCATCCACAGACTTTGTGATAAGCCGACACTGCTACTATCTCTTCATCACTACTGTTCCTATACAGATATCTGTCCTTATCTTTGCACAAATCTAGCTGAGTTGAGGGCTCCAATTCCTTGCAATACAAATTCAATACAGAATTATGACATGCTTGCAGTTCCCAACACAAACACTGGGTGGCCATTCACAGACACATACAGTACAGAATATTGGGACAGAGTACCACAAAATCATGTGCTTTAAAAAAAAAAAACTGGCCATCTTATGAAACACATCTTGAGATATGCTGAGCCAAAAGAAAAGGTAAGTAAGAACGCATCTATATGTAGTTCAGGAGCTCAGCCTGCACACTGACTTTGGTATCTTGGGGGGGGGGGGGGGAAGTAGCAGATGGGTCAACATGTGGGCCACATAATATTGGTATTAAGTGAACAAATTCAAAGCACATCCAGAAACTTTAGTTGTCAACTATGTATATTGTATTCTACAAGCAAAACATACAACTCTTTTCAGAAATTGATGTCCTTCTCTTTCTACACTGATTATTGTTTTAAATATATTTTAATATAGGTCATAATTCAGGTTTTCTGATATACACATCCAAATTCCCTGCATAGTTAACATAGTTATTTGTTAAGATTCTGACTGTCTGCAACAGCGACTAGGGGGAGCTCAGTAACTTACTGCATACAGTTTTGCATATAGATGTCCACTGGTTTTGGATATAGGTGTCCACTGTGTAATGCAGGACTGGAGTTAGTCTAGCCAGGATGTTGTTTAGGTGATGGGTGTCTGAACTGTATTCCCTCACCTGCAGCAGGATCTGTAAAGCTGATATTGCTGGTCACTATGCTGACTAATCACACTGTAGCTTCTCAGGAAAGCTGTTTCTTAGGTATTATTCACTCCTTCTGGATAAATGGTCTCACAAAAGAATAGGTAACTTGCTGGTCCCTAAGATTCTAGGAGTAGGAACAATTACATATGATTATTTCCTCCTCACTAGTCTTTAGAATTCCCTCTCCCGGCAGGAAGCAAGACCAGCCCACTCTTACCAAGATAGGAAAAACAGGGTGGTTAACACTGTGTCTGACAACCATGCCACTGTATGCGGGTGTACACAGCATAACATGGCATAACAATTGCAGATACCCCTAGGTCTGGGGTACTGCACCTAAACAGAATGTCTCATGATGGCTGGAGTTACATGTGATATAAGTGATGCAGCGTTTACCTCTTCTTTGAAATGGATATCCCATAATCATCACTCCCATTCACTTCTATAGTGTACAATTGTTGATGCACTAGCCAAATATGCCACAACGTCAATCAAATGTCAATGTTTGTCTGAGATTTTGCAAAAAGGTGAAACTTTTTTAGCCATCTCCTTCTATGTATCCAGCATTGTCAGAAATGTGCCTTTACAGTTCATATTAGCGGGTCTTGCTTCTTAGGCCTTCATAGATCAGCTGGAATCTATGGAAGACCCTTGTAACTAGTGTTAATTTTGCTACAGTGCCACCACTAGCGTTGATCGCAAATATTCTAATCGCAAATTTTTATCGCGAATATTGGCACTTTGAGAATTTGCGAATATCTAGAATATAGTGCTATATCTTCGTAATCGCGAATATTGTAGATTTTTTTTTCATCAGTACCCATGATCCCTCCCTGCTTCTTGCTTGTTGGCCAATGAGAAGGCTGCAATATCTTTGACTTTAGGAGTATTGTTGATCCCAAATTTTCGTATTGCAAATTTTTATTGCGAATTTTGCGATTGCCGATTTTTCGCAATCAAGAAAATAATGACTGGAGATCACGAATTTGCAAATATATGATGAATATTCGCCCAAATATTCACAAAATATTGCGAATTCGAATATTGCCCCTTTCGCTCATCACTGGCCACCACAAACGAAATGAAGTATTTCAGTTACTATTGAAATTGATTGGTGTTGAATGTAAACATGGACATGCTGGGTCCTGCAGAGCAAGAGATGCATTTTGAGAACCAGTCAACCAGACGTCCATTTTAAAGAGGACCTGTCACATCCTCAAACAACTGCACATTTCTTTAGGGATGTGACAGGTCCTCTTTAAAATGGATGTCTGGTTCACTGCACATTTCTGCACATTTCTTTAGGTCTAGCCACAGTCGCCCATTCCCAATCAATTGATGCCTTTCGTTTTAGTGCCCGGTATGCTAAAGAAGCAATGTACTGTCAAGGGGACTGTCACTAACATTGAATCCACAATGGAAAGCGAACCAGAGTACTCTGATACTGTCCTATACATGAAGACAGTTTAAGAGAACTCTTGTTCACTCCATACATTGTGATGAACCCATTGACTGTAAATGGCCTCAATAGTATGTTGGACACCAAAACTAATTGCATTGACTGATAAGGATTTGGCAGGAAGGGGTAGCTGATTCTGAGGAGCAACCACTGTTGTTGGAGGCCATGAGAGGTCCTCTCTAATATATATTGTAGATTTTCCTAAAGTTTATGCTGGGTTTGAGTGTAAAAGGTTAATTTTTCTGCACACATGCATGAGTGCCAAGCTTAAAATAATAAAGAAAGGAATATATAGATTTTAATAGGACCCTACTCAACAATGTACTGAAAGTCACAGTCTATGACAGACAACGCATTACGCGGTCTAAAAAGAGAATTAAAAAAGATGGGATTGAGGAGCGGGGCTTTATCTGGCATCCGGAGGGAGATTGTTTCCTTGGCTAATGTCTTGGGAGTAAGGTATGATATTACTCTGCATGGAAATTCAATCTTAGAAATCACTAATGATAGTTTTGAAATATTGGCAGTCTTCCAGACAGATCGTCGAGCTCAGCAGAAGGAAAAAATGAAGACAACTTTTTATAACATAGCATTTTATTTTACTATATGATAGAAAGGCATGGAATTTATCACTGTACGGTAGATGATATTATTCATCATCATTATTTACAGAACTTTTTGTGAATTTGGTTAAGGACTACAATTCCTCACAATATTGCAACATGAGAGGCTGAAAATCTCATCACAACCATTGGGTGGCTACGCATACACACATACAGTAGGATAGACATCTTGAGACAGAGTTTTCCAAAATCATGCTTTAAAAAAAAAAAAAAAAATGGTTATCTCTGGCCACACTTCCTGGGGTATGTTGAGCATAGGTAAGGAAGGATGCCTTTTTGCTATTATTATAAAAAGAAATTTTAAACCCCTTCCTGACATTTTCAATACAGTATGGCAGATGTCAGGTCTTTGACGATGGTGCCCATTCAGGAGCAGAGAGTGCACTATAGCCCCAGGTTCCTGCTGTTTTACTCAGCAGATAGCTAGCGGCAAAGTCAGTGGCTGAAGGCAACTCCATTCAACGACTTATCACTTATTTACAAGGAGCACGTCACTCAAGGTGGGACAAACGCTCCATCATCAAGATTGCGGGAGCTATTAGAAGGATGTGATACCCTGGCTCTTTCTGAAGACTCCTAGGCCTGCCATAGCAAAGTTCCTATAAAGTCCTGCCTATGATAGCACTTAATAGGAATGCAGTGATTCTCCCATAGGCTGCAATGGTAAATCATTGCAGTCTATGGCATAAGAGATCAGATGATTTCATGTTAACTTCCCCCAGTGGGAATTGCTAGGGGGACTTGAAGGTTTGCTGGCTCAGAGTGATGTAACAGATCATTGCCTGCTCACCCGGAGAGGTAATAATGGTAGCTGTCAGTTCTTTTATTGGTTCCACTCTCCTTTAATTTAGATGCTCATGAGTGGCATTGAGATAGGTTTAGAGATAGAGTTTCCATCCATATTGAGGATACCTTGGTGTTAGTGGATGGGCTCAGATATTTTTTGATCAAAATATATTTGTTATGAACCTCTAATTGTACATTAGATCGGGTGCTATTTTATATATAGATCATATATTGTACGTTTATAGAAAGCTGCCATGCCTGATTTGCCCTATGTGCATCTGCGTATTTGTTTCACCCTGCAAGATGCACTGACTGATTTTGCTTTTGGACTGAAAATAAACCTTAAAAAAAGTAAAATAAGTTTTTAAAAATGTTAAGAACTAAAAATTCAAATCACCCCCCTAACCCCACTTTCCAAATAAAAAGAAACAATAAAAAATGAAGCTGATTGATATTGCCACATCCCACAATACCAGAACTATTTAAATATAAATAATTAAAAATCACAGCAGATGATCTTCAATTGGAATGCTTTTATTTGCTGAGTACATTAGGTAGACATGTGGCAGTTTGTGTTAACGTTTTCGGCGCGTAGGCCTTCGTCAGACACTGCGATTATAATGGAACAAAAATTCATCAAGACATAGAACAACAAAAAGGTAAAGGAATAACTGATACATCCTATACAAGACTGATGTAACATTAAAAAATGGCCATCTACTTTGGAGCAGGTATTATCAATCTCATCAACAGTCACATATAAAAAATTATAACATATTAATTTATGGGTAATGGTCGATATCACAAGCTAAATCAATATCCAGCAGGCTATATCACATCAGACAAAAAACCTGAAAGCGACAAGACACAATTACAAGTTTTGATGCTCAATACATGATGTGTGGTAAACAACCAGAATGCTGAATGTATAGTGCATGATTCCAATAAAGTGCTGAGTACATAATATAGGATACAGAGCGTTGACTTATACCATATATGGCAAAAAAATAGAATGCTGAGTACACATTGCATGTAAAGGTCAGGACGCTGGGTCCATATTATACTTTAGGGTATATCTGCCAGGGTGTTGCCTGAATAATACAAGGTGCCATGACTACATTGACTGTCCGGTGGTCGCCCCATCTACTTTACAGGTATTTAATCTGCCGTAATGGTGGTAGCTGGATCAATATTCGATTAAAAATCATTAAGGAAGAAGACACTATTTCCACTTCAATGTTGTATATAGGACCACAGAGACAAACAGTATGCCTTAATGTCACTATTAACATAGCCAGCAATTGTGGTAAAGTAATCAATAGAGGTCACAGCAAATTGAATAGGTGTATCCTGTTGCCCCTGTTTGTCTACTTAACCTCATATACAGGCCATGATCCCCTTTAGTGAGACTTACCTATGCCGCAGTCAGTAGCCAGGATAGAGAGGGTGTTCACACCTAATAAAGTGGTGCATATAGCATCTTGAAGGAAGAGGTGTACCTGAGGACCGCATTCTAACTGCTATAAATACCATGGGTGATTGTATGCCGCTCAGGTGGCAACCTGAGTGCACGCTGAATGCAATGGACGCGATGCGTTCCACCTACCGGAAGTGGATCGGGCGGTGGAACGCATCAAAACCGGAAATGCGTTGAATACAAACGAGAAGTGCGTTCCACCGGCTGGAAAGGGACTGCCCGTTGAACGCATAGTAAGATTTTGCGGCAGGTAAAGTATAGAATACTAAGGAGAGAGAATAGACCCTATAAGTCAAGAGGAGATAAAGACAGGAATATCAGTCTATCAAGAATTATACCAGTAGAGTATAAGAAAAAGAAAAAGAAAAAAGGAAAAAGAAAAAAGTATAATGAAGTAATCTATGGCACAATCTATAAGTATAAAAGAACAATGTGCTAATACTTTGTACAAAGGGGGGAAGGGGTGAATTTAAAGGATGATCAGAAAGAAAAGGAAAAGAGGGAGCCCCAAAGAAAGAGATAGTAGGTCTCATTAGAAGGCTATATACCCGAGAGCTGGATAAAGGATACTGATATGCGGCACGTAGTCAGGAGATCAGGGAGCCTGTAAGAGAAGTGGAGGGGAAGAAAAAACATCAGGTTAATCTTAAGAAGCCAAATAAATTGTAGAGCTGAGGGGGACGACGACGACAGATTGTTATGTTATCATCAATGTTGCAATCACCTCGTCAAGTAATCAACTATATTAGTCATTTAGTATCTAAAGTAAACTCTGTACCTCATAGTCTCTATTCATGCCCTTTGGAGTCAATGTTTGTAATGTGTGAATCCAGTATGCCTCCCTATTCATGAGTGTCCTCATCCTTTTACCTCCCCTCCTGGGTGGTGGGACTTGTTCTATTACTTGGAATCTTAATTGGGCTATGGTATGTCTTGCCTCTTGGAAATGTGCCGGGACTGGCAATAAGAGATGTTGGCGTTGAATAGTGGATTTATGCTGACAGATCCTGTCTCGTACTTTCTGGGAAGTTTCCCCTACATATGCTAAGCCACACAGGCATTTTATGAGGTATACCACAATGTCTGAGTCACAGGTAAAGAAACCCCTTATGTCTATAGCTTTACCTGTATGTGGGTGGGTTATAACAGAACCTTTTTGAATATTCAAACACTGAAAGCAGTGCAAACATGGGAAGGTGCCTCTCTTCTGAGTTTGTAAGAATAATTGTTGTGGTAAGTGTGTGCCCGGGCCTATGTCTGCTCTCACCAAGGTGTCCTGTAGGTTCTTAGGTGTACGGTTACATGGTAATATGGGATTACCAAATTCTTCTATTTTAGGGTACGCTTTTCTCAGGAGGGGCCAGTGGCTGCGAATGATGTTGAGGGCCTTCACTGTACTAGGATGAAAGGTATGTACAAATGAAATCCGTTTAGAAATGTTACACTGTTTACGTTTCTTTTGTGGAACCTCTAAAATATGTGTTGGGTACCCCCTGTATTTGAATCGTTGCTTCATTTCCTCTAATCTCTTATTACAGGTTGATGTGTCCTCGACTATGGTCTTTACCCTTTTGAACTGAGAGTTGGGAAGAGATTTTTTTGTTGCAGGGGGATGGAAACTACTGAAATGTAATAAGTTGTTTTTATCAGTTGGTTTGCGGTACAAGTCTGTTGTTAATCTGCCTGAGGGGTGTTTTGTAACCAATGTATCCAAAAATTCAATAGAAAGGTTATTGTGGTGAATGGTAAATTGTAACTCGGCATAAATTGAATTCAAGAAGTTGTGAAAGGAAAATAGTGTATCCTCTGGTCCTGTCCAGATGCAAAATTTATAATCAATGTATCAATCTCTTCCAAACCATGCTGTGGGCTATAAATAACTCATTAGGGTATATGTATGTCTTCTCTAAGTCTGCCATGTAACAATTAGCGTAGGGCAGTGCCACATTAGACCCCATTGCGGTTCCCTGTTTCTGTAAATAAAACGTGTCTTGAAACATAAAAAAGTTTTGCAGAACTGTTCTCACGAGATCGAGACATAGATCAATTACCCCTTTGTGTAAATCTGTTCTAAGTAGCTTTCTGTTGACTGCTTCTATACCCTTGTCATGGTGAATGGATGTATACAAGCTGGTCACATCCCAGGTCACTAGGATGGTTTCTGTTGGTAAGGGTTCCAATTAATTGTAAACTGGGGTGGGAACCCTTTGCACAGCAATACCTGCACAGAGTGTGACAAAGCTCTTATAATCATATTTAAATATAAAAGTATTTATTCCATATGGTGGACAACATAATGGTAAAAAAATAATAAATTGACCATTCATGTTTTTAGTTTGTTTTGCCTTAAAAAAAAATTGAATAAAAAGTGATCAAAAATTCTAATAAACCTTAAAATAGTATCAATGAAAAATGCACATCACCCTGCAAAAAATTAGCCCTCCCACAGCTCTGTAAATGTAAATACAAAAAATTCATGGGGGTGAGAATACGGCAATGCAAAGACTTTATTTTTTTAAAGTATGAAAATACAAGAAAAACTATAAAAATGTGGTATTCAATGTGATCGTACTGACCCGCAAAATGAAGTTAAAGGGGTTATCCCATGATTAACGTAAAAAATGAAAATCATATAGTACATGACAGCCTCTTTCTAACAAAGCTAGAACCAGCCCTGTGCCTCACATGGATCCAGAGATCTCCCCATTCATTGCTCTGCTAGATTTATATCAAGCTAAAAGCTTGTGTCTTTACTGCTGCAGCTAAGGGGGCATGTCCATGCTCTCCCTATAACAGCTCAGGAGGCGTGTCTTAGCTCTCCCTATCATAGCTCAGGAGCCGTGTCTCAGCTCTCCCTATCACAGCTCAGGAGGCGTGTCTTAGCTCTCCCCATCATAGCTCAGGAGCTGTGTCTCAGCTCTCCCTATCACAGCTCAGGAGGCGTGTCTCAGCTCTCCCTATCACAGCTCAGGAGGTGTGTCTCAGCTCTCCCTATCCCAGCTCAGGAGCTGTGTCTCATCTCTCCCTATCACAGCTCAGGAGGCAGTTGAGGGATGAAACTGAGCATGTGCGGCCTTCTCAGTGAGCAGGTCAAAGAAAAAATAAATAAATAAATGCAGGTGGCGCTATACAGATATACTTTATTTAATAACTCAGTGGCTATGCTAAATTTTTTATTACATGCAATTACAAAAGTATTCAGATCCAGGTGCTGGTGTGGAAACTGTAGAATATTTTTTGTGGGAAAACCCCTTTAACCTGTCAGTTTTACTGCATAGCGAATGCTGCAATTGCGAAACCCATAAAACGTTGACAATTTTATTTTTATTTTTTTCAATTTTTATTTCTTTACACAGCCAAAGGCTATTAATGCCCAATCTTATTTAACCATCTGTTATTAAGACTTAATTCAAAATATTGAAAAAAATACTATTCCAAGAAAAACACATTCCCATACCCATGCCAACAGATATCTCTATGAGAGATAAAGACACAAGCAGTAAGCACTGACAAGTTTAAACTGCCTTATAACTGGCACTATAGGCTTTTCTGGAATGTTTTTTCTGAATTTTTTTATTTTTATTTACTCGGAACAGTCATTTTTTAATAGTTGAATAAAGGTTACGTTTTAAAAAATAGGATTGGTAAAATAGGATTGTGTACTAATAACCTCAGGCTATGTGTAAATAAATTGTGTTAGATAACACAATTACCCACTTGGGATCCTATTTTTCCCCAATTCCACCTTATTTTGAATTTTTTTCTTAAAAAAAAACAGGCCATGATAAGGCTCTTTGAACAGAAAAAAAAAGTCTCCTGGAAGGCAGGAATTTAAAAATGAAAATGTTTGATGGTTTTCATGACGGCACTTGAGGATACCTTCTAAGTTCTGGATTTTTTTTTTGACAGACTGACCTTTGTGCCGCAAAGTAATGATGGACTGTGGTTTCTCTTTTCTTAGTTGAGTGGTTCTTGTGGAGTAGAACAGCAGTACAATAGCACTAAACACTGTGGAACTGTTGACCAGTCCAACCTCTGCATAACACAACTGATGGTCTCAAAAACATTACGAAGGCAAGAAATTCCACAACTGAATTATTCACCAGCCAAACCTGTTAATTGCAAACAATTCCAATTGACTACTTCATGAGGCTGACCGAGAGAATGCCAAGGGTGTGCAAAATTGCTATCAAAGCACAAGGGGGGGGACTCTGAAGAATTTGTACAATAGGGCAATCAGACAATAGGTCAGGTCAGACGGCACAGGGTCAGCATGATAAAAAGGCAGAGGTCAGGAAGGACGGAACAGAATCAACATGGTAAACAGGAAGAGGTCAAGGGCAAGAGTTCAGAAGATCCGAAACACCTTTGCAGGGACTAGAAAAGCTAGAAACCTTATTTCTTAGGCACAGTACCTTAGGTGAAGGCGCCTTAAAGCAGACCTTAGTGACTGATTAGGTGCATGCTGGCCCTTTAAGAGCTGGGGGCAGTACGTGCATTCTAAGGGAACATATACAGGAAGCAATAGGCAGATGACAGTCACAAGTGGCCAGAAATGTGGAGCGGCAGAGATGGGTGGGCACAGATACATTATTACTGGGGTTATAGAAGGTGGGGTCAGCACAGAAGCTCAGTGACTAGTGGATCAGTGGCTAGCCATGCAGTGCTGGTGTCCAACCATGGACAACATCTGCATGGAGTTTGTATGTCCTCCCTGTGTCTGCGTGGATGTCCTCCAATTACTCCGGTTTGTTCCCACATTCAAGACATACTGATAGGGAACTTAGATTGTGACAGTGTGATGATAATGTCTGTAATGCACTGCTGAATATGTCAGCACTATATACGGGAGGAAAATAAATAAATAATTGAAAAATGGGTTGCATTTAGGCTACTTTCACACTAGCGTTTTTCTTTTCCGGCATAGAGTTCCGTCACAGGGGCTCTATACTGGAAAAGAACTGATCAGGCATATCCCCATGCATTCTGAATGGAGAGTAATCTGTTCAGGATGCATCAGGATGTCTTCAGTTCTGTCTTTTTCACTGATCAGGCAAAAAATAAAACCGTAGCATGCTACGGTTTTATCTCCGGCGAAAAAAACTGAAGACATGCCTGAATGCCGGATCCGGCATTTTTTCCCATAGGAATGTTTTAGTGCCGGATCCGGCATTCAAAATACCGGAATTCCGGATCCGTCCTTAATGTGAAAAAAGATACAAGACGGATCCGTCTGTCCGCATGACAAGCGAAGAGACGGATCCGTCCTTGCAATGCATTTGTGAGACGGATCCGCATCCAGATCCGTCTCACAAATGCTTTCAGTCAGCGGCAGATCGGCGGATCACACTGCCGCAAGTGTGAAAGTAGCCTTAGAGATGAGCGAATTATTGAAACGTTCAATTCGGCTGATTCGCCAAATTTTCCCAAAACATTCTCTTTGTGACGTAAGTAGCATTTTTTTGTAAGTAGCGGGTGCAATGATAGGGAGCGGCGATAGCGCTGTCCCCCCCCCGCCCGTCATTCTACCCCTCAGATGCCACGTTCATACATGATCGCGGCATCTGAGTGTAAAATTAACAATAAATAAAAAAATTACATCAAACTTACCGCCTCCATTTGCTCGCGACGGGCCGGCTGCCGACATCTTGCTCGCATCTTGAAGATCTGGACCAAAATCTTGTGCGGCGTGAGAGAACGTCATTGGCCGAGATCATTGGCCGATCAAGATGGCAGCTGGCGACCCGTCGTGAGCAAATGGAGGCGGTAAGTTAAAATTTTTTTTGTTTTTTACACTATTTCAGGTTAAATGAATTCACTTACACGAAGAATGAGGAAATTCGGCTTCGAGGTGAATCGAATTTATCCTGAAATTCGGATCGAATTCCACTACGTGGGATTCAATTCGCTCATCTCTAGTTGAATTCATAAGTCAACCTGGTGAATATAGTCGGCAATAGAGCTGTATACACTAAGCTTTATAGATAAATAGGTAGATTTTCCAGATAGATATGAGACATAGATAGATGATGGTTAGACAGATATGAGAGCGATTGATTGGTAGATGGATAGATAGATAGATAGATAGATAGATACACCTAGATAGATATAGGTGAAACTCGAAAAATTTGAATATTGTGCAAAGTTCATTTATTTAATTTTAATTTTAGGCTGCATTAATGCAATTCCTTTTAATTAGCATTACTGAAATAAATGGACTTTTGCACAATATAAATTTTTTTCGAGTTTCAACTTTAGATACTAAAATATAAAACACAGCAGCACAAGTCAAATCTGAAGATAATGGGTGCAATTCTTCCAGGCTGTGGGTTGGAAGCCACTAGATAACAGTAATAAAATGAGGCAGAACCTCAGATATGGTGAAGGGGTGGTGTACCCGCAGTATTCAGCCCACCACCCTTTCACCATATCTGGAGTGCTGCCTTATTTTTCTACTATTAGATAGATGATAGACAGACAGATATGAGAGTGATAGATACCGTAGATAGATAGCTCAAACTTTACTCTAAATAAACTGCAGCTCTTTAGGCTCACATAATGACGATTATATTCTATATGATTGGTATCAATGGCCATTAACATTCTAATGCAGCGGCCCCCAATGCCTAAATAATTTAAGTGTCCTCCACAACCACTTACCATGCTTTTGTAATCTAAACTGTTATTTTATTAAATTAAACATTACAGGGAAAAGAAAGGATGGAGTACAATTCCCCACGTACTGACATTTGTTTAGAATTATTGCTATAACGTGTGAATATTAATGGCAGATCCGAGTCCCAATTTTACTCCTATACATCTGACATTTCTTAAGGTAGAAATCTTGAAGGAAACCATCCATAGTCCTGGAAGATTTGAGGAATTTTAACTACCTCCAAAAAAATAAAAAAGTTTATTTTACTACCTCTGAATTTTTTCGTTTGAAAGATGAGTGGAATACATTTATTTCTTCATTGTGTTACTGTCCCTTCTTGCCGATGCTGTGCGCACTAATTATTGGAAATTAAAAAATTATATATTAGATGTGACATTCATGAATTCAATTTCCTGAATCTATAGGGAGGTTGATCTTCCTTAGCCAGGAGCCCGGGACATTGCCCAATGGACTTAGCAATAAAAACAAAGATTCCAAACTTCCACCGTATGAAAATATTATTTTCCGAAGAGAGTAATCTGTCAAGCTAATGATACTTTTATGAAATGGAAGAGAACAGTAGGGGATTCGTAGATTAAATGCTTTGGGGAAAATAACACATACAAACACAAAAATAAAGACTGCTGTCTCGATTCGCTTTGAACATGGAATACGCTCTGCACTTTTCCACATCTTTATAATTTAAATTTATAATGATACCATCAGCTGAGAGACTTTCATTAGTGATGGGTAATTATCTTGTTAAACTTTCAGAAATGTTCATCAAAGTCAGTTAGCTAAGGAGCGGGTCCAAAAACTACACACAATAGAAAGCCTCACAAAAATAATTTAATATTTTCAAATATGTTAGCATAGACTAGGAATTTTATGTTTGCAAATTATATATTTATATCACGTGAATGATAATCAACATTGTCCATATATTGTTCTTAAGTAGAGATGAGCGATTTCCCAAGCGATGAGCGATGTCCGAATCAGTCAAATCGGCCATCAGATTTGACTAGGTCCGAACAAATTCGGTATCAATGCCCTGAAAAATAATGTATAGCAATTTTAGATTTCCTATGATTGTTTCCAGGGGCGGACTGGCCACAGACCCTAGAGGGAAATTTTCTGGTGGGCCGATGCCCAGGGGGGCTGCCCCAGCCCTCCTCACGTCTGCCGGCTAGGTACATTATGATCTTATACTCTCAACATGAATTAATGCAAAAAGAAAAAATCAGGAACCTATGCACCACAGGTGCCCTGCTAAAATCAACTGTACAGTATTGCTGTCTTCAGGATGGTGATAAAGTTGAATACTGTGGCAATTCTACAGTCTATATCTAATCCCAATCAAGCTCTTCCGTGCCAAGACATCATTAATAATGTTAACGTGACAGCGACATATATGGCTATGGGTAAACGGATGTTAGCTGGTGGTAACAAAGAGCCTTTTTTATAATTTAATGCCCTGTTAGATTTTTTTTTTGTCCAAAAAATTATCATTTTTGGATGGCAGATGCCTTCTTCTCTGCCTTCTGATTTGTATATATTGTGTCACAAAGAGGGGTAGAGGGTAGTGACCACTAGCTCCACCCACACCCCTGTCCCTGCCTACTTGCACCACTCGTCCTAGGCAATGAGGTACAACTGGGCGGCGTTCCCTAGCCTGGGTAAGTGCGGAGGGACATACAAGACAAACAGATTTGTCAGCAAGCCGAGTCAGAACCAGGATGTCACTAAAGTACAAAAGGATAATCAAAGTGAAGTCAAGTCCACGCCAAAGGTCAAACCAGGAGAAGCCAATATACGCAGGGAGCAACCGGGGACGGAGTCGGGAACAGAGCCAGGAATCTAGCCGCATGTAATGCTGACCAAGTTCAGGATAGAGACTGAATTCACAGGCAACCTGTGGCCAGCAGGCTGCCTGTTGAATAGTGGAGAAGAGAAGTCATGTGACGTGGCCAGCGTCACATGACTCATTCTCCTGAACCCAGCCGAGCATCGAGTGATCAGCTCGGCACTCAGGCTTACCGCAGTTGCCATGGACGCGAAGGACACTGACTGCACCAAGGGAATGCGCATGGCCAGATCCTCCCCACCCCTCGTTGCTGTGGAGACGAGGGCATAGCGCACGTCCTCGCTCCGTATGAACAGCAGAGCGCTGATGCTGGTGAATAGGGGGAACCTGCCGTCGGCACCCCGTGACATATTCCATACCGATCATATCACTAAATGTTGGATTTCCTAAAATAAGGATCTTTTGGGAAATTCTTAACAAATTTGATTCATGTAGGATCAATTCATTCATCTCTAGTCTTTATTTCAGACCTCTATGGATTCTGATTCAGAGATGGATTCATGGTTCTGCCTGTTGCTATTAGATGCAGTCAACAAGTTGTTGACAGATACACCACTGACTGTTTAGCTTTCAGGCCTAATGGTTAACACATAGAAAAATTGAGTTAGGAATCAAATCATAATATCTAGATAACTTGGTTCTACAATTTTAAAGGGGTGTTTTCATGAAGAATATTTATCCCCTATCCACAGGATAGATGATAAATGTCTGATTACTGGTGGTCCCATTGCTGAATCTCTTAAAATTCACTAGAACCTTGGGTCTGGAAACATCATTCTTCCCCACCAGATTACTTTGGTAATGAGAGGTTTGAAGGAGTCGACAGGTGATCATGTGCCTGCCACTCCATTTAGTTTCCATGAGATTGGTGGAAACCACCAAGGGCTGCATTCGGTTGTAGAGTGCTTGCTTGTCCTCTGCTCCATTATATCTTCTAGATAGATAGATAGATAGATAGAAAACAGATATGTGGAAGGAAGGAAACAATCAGTTTTTCCTTAATTTTTATTTTATTTTTATATTTAAACCCAAGAAAATCTATGAAAGATGTTTGTATTTCTATAATGGTACTGACCAGCAAAATGAAGTTATCAGATCAGTTTTGCTGCATATGGAAAGTCACAAAAATGAAACTCATAAAACTGTGGCAGAATTAAGTTTTTTTTTCCCAATTGCACCTGGAATTTTTTTCAAGCTTCCCACTACCTGGAATACAATAGCAAATGATGTCTTATAAACTGGAACTTGTTCCACAAAGAAACAATCCTTTATACATCTATGTGAATGGAAAAAAAGACAAAAAGTTATTGCTTTGAAAAGGCAGGGAGTAAAAAAACTAAAACGCAAAAATGTTAAATCGTAAGGTCCTTAATGGCACTCCAATTTCTCATAATACAATTCCAAAACATTATCGTGAAATGCTATCATAACCATTAAAGATGAGCAAATTTTGAAAAAATTCGATTTGCCGGTTCACCAAATTTTCCCGGCAAAAATTGGGTTCGATCCGAATATATTCGCAGTGAATTACGTTAAAAAATGTCTATTTCCTGGCTGCAGAGAGCCTTTATAGTGGTGTAGAACAATGTGGCTTGCAGAAACACATAGTCTGCTTTTGTAGTGAAATAATACTGTGAGTCCATATGACATGCAGATGACAGTCTTCACTCTTAGAATCACCGCACACTTCACTTATTTGGGCAGTCACCCGGCCAAAACTTAGCCTTAAAGGTCGATGTTAGTGCCAAGAAGAAGCGCACTTCTTTCACACGCCAGCTGATTCCATATACAGTTGCAAGAAAAAGTATGTGAACCCTTTGGAATTATATGGATTTCTGCACAAATTGGTCCCAAAATGTGATCTGATCTTCATCTAATTCACAACAATAGACAATCACAGTCTGCTTAAACTAATAACACACAACAAAGAATTAAATGTTACCATGTTTTATTGAACACACCATGTAAACATTCACAGTGCAGGTGGAAAAAGTATGTGAACCCTTGGATTTAATAACTGGTTGAACCTCCAGCAATAACTTCAATCAAACGTTTCCTGTAGTTGCAGATCAGACGTGCACAACGGTCAGGAGTAATTCTTGACCATTCCTCTTTACAGAACTGTTTCAGTTCAGCAATATTCTTGGGATGTCTGGTGTGAATCACTTTCTTGAGGTCATGCCACAGCATCTTAATCGGGTTGAGGTCAGGACTATGACTGGGCCACTCCAGAAGGCGTATTTTCTTCTGTTTAAGGCCTCTTTCACACTTGCGTTGTCCGGATCCGGCGTGTACTTCACTTGCCGGAATTACACTCCAGATCCGGAAAAACGCAAGTGTACTGAAAGCATTTGAAGACGGAACCGTCTTCCAAATGCTTTCAGTGTTACTATGGCAGCCAGGACGCTATTAAAGTCCTGGTTGCCGTAGTAGGAGCGGGGAGCGGGGGAGCGGTGTACTTACAGTCCGTGCGGCTCCCGGGGCGCTCCAGAATGACGTCAGAGCACCCCATGCGCATGGATGACGTGATCCATGCGATCACGTGATCCATGCGCTTGGGGCGCCCTGACGTCACTCTGGAGCGCCCCGGGAGCCGCACGGACGGTAAGTACACTGCTCCCCCGTTCCCCACTACACTTTACCATGGCTGCCAGGACTTTAGCGTCCCGGCAGCCATGGTAACCATTCAGAAAAAGCTAAATGTCGGCTCCGGCAATGCGCCGAAACAACGTTTAGCTTAAGGCCGGATCCGGATCAATGCCTTTCAATGGGCATTAATTCCGGATCCGGCCTTGCGGCAAGTGTTCCGGATTTTTGGCCGGAGCAAAAAGCGCAGCATGCTGCGGTATTTTCTCCGGCCAAAAAACGTTCCGTTCCGGAACTGAAGACATCCTGATGCATCCTGAAAGGATTTCTCTCCATTCAGAATGCATTAGGATAATCCTGATCAGGATTCTTCCGGCATAGAGCCCCGACGATGGAACTCTATGCCGGAAGACAAGAACGCAAGTGTGAAAGAGCCCTAAGACATTCTGTTGTTGATTTACTTCTATGCTTTGGGTCGTTGTCCTGTTGCAACACCCATCTTCTGTTGAGCTTCAGCTGGTGGATAGATGGCCTTAAGTTCTCCTGCAAAATGTCTTGATAAACCTGGAAATTCATTTTTCCTTCGATGATAGCAATCCGTCCAGGCCCTGACACAGCAAAGCAGCCCCAAACCATGATGCCCCCACCACCATACTTCACAGTTGGGATGAGGTTTTGATGTTGGTGTGCTGTGCCTCTTTTTCTCCACACATAGTGTTGTGTGTTTCTTCCAAACAACTCAACTTTGGTTTCATCTGTCCACAGAATATTTTGCCAATACTGCTGTGGAACATCCAGGTGCTCTTGTGCAAACTGTAAACGTGCAGCAATGGATTTTTTGGACAGCAGTGGTTTCCTCTGTGGTATCCTCCCATGAAATCCATTCTTGTTTAGTGTTTTACGTATCGTAGATTCGCTAACAGGGATGTTAGCATATGTCAGAGACTTTTGTAAGTCTTTAGCTGAAACTCTAGGATTCTTCTTCACCACATTGAGCAGTCTGCGCTGTGCTCTTGCAGTCATCTTTACAGGACAGCCACTCCTAGGGAGAGTAGCAGCAGTGCTGAACTTTCTCCATTTATAGACAACTTGTCTTACCGTGGACTGATGAACAGCAAGGCTTTTGGAGATACTTTTATAACCCTTTCCAGCTTTATGCAAGTCAACAATTCTTAATCGTAGGTCTTCTGAAGGCTCTTTTGTGTGAGGCATCATTCACACCAGGCAATGCTTCTTGTGAAAAGAAAACCCAGAACTGGTGTGTGTTTTTTATAGGGCAGGGCAGCTGTAACCAACACCTCCAATCTCATCTCATTGATTAGACTCCAGTTGGCTGACACCTTACTCCAATTAGCTCTTGGAGATGTCATTAGTCTAGGGGTTCACATACTTTTTTCACCTGCACTGTGAATGTTTGCATGGTGTGTTCAATAAAAAACATGGTAGCATTTAATTCTTTGATATGCACCTACATACGGGTTGTGCTGACTCAACCCCCCACATTTTTTCTTTGTAGTATATATTGGAGGCGTGGCGATCTCCTTTGAGTCATGCACACCTGACGAGTCAATCTGTCCTGGAGGCTGGTTTTAAAGTCAGTATAAAACTGAGTCTGCTTATATAGAACCTACCAGTAGCCATTTGGCTCCAGGAGAAGTATATGGTGGGCTCAGCATGCATGTTGGTACTTGCCTCCCTTGATCCGATGAAAGCTGTAATGGCACCGGACGGGGTTAAAAGCAGAGTGTGCTTGGCTTGCATGCTGACCTGCATTCCCTGGACTTTGTGTGGCTGTCATGGCCCATAAACAGGTAGGAACTAGTGTTAGGGACCACTCAAATGAGATGACCTTGACGCGGTGAGTGGCTTATTACGCTTTGGCCAAAATGTACACCAATGTCTCATCAAGCATGGAGGCAGGGCAGAGTGCTGGATGTAGAGTGCGATCACATTTGCATTTTCTGTTTGTATATGTATTTCGCCATAGTGATATGCACCTACATACGGGTTGTGCTGACTCAACCCCCCACATTTTTTCTTTGTAATATATATTGGAGGCGTGGCGATCTCCTTGGAGTCATGCACACCTGACCAGTCAATCTGTCCTGGAGGCTGGTTTTAAAGTCAGTATAAAACTGAGTCTTCTTATATAGAACCTACCAGTAGCCATTTGGCTCCAGGAGAAGTATATGGTGGGCTCAGCATGCATGTTGGTACTTGCATCCCTGGATCCGATGAAAGCTGTAATGGCACCGGACAGGGTTAAAAGCAGAGTGTGCTTGGCTTGCATGCTGACCTGCATTCCCTGGACTTTGTGTGGCTGTTATGGCCCATAAACAGGTAGGAACTAGTGTTAGGGACCACTCAAATGAGAAGACCTTGACGCGGTGAGTGGCTTATTACGCTTTGGCCAAAATGTACACCAATGTCTCATCCAGCATGGAGGCAGGGCAGAGTGCTGGATGTAGAGTGCGATCACATTTGCATTTTCCGTTTGTATATGTATTTCGCCATAGTGATATGCACCTACATACGGATTGTGCTGACTCAACCCCCCACATATTTTCTTTGTAGTATATATTGGAGGCGTGGCGATCTCCTTTGAGTCATGCACACCTGACCAGTCAATCTGTCCTGGAGGCTGGTTTTAAAGTCAGTATAAAACTGAGTCTGCTTATATAGAACCTACCAGTAGCCATTTGGCTCCAGGAGAAGTATATGGTGGGCTCAGCATGCATGTTGGTACTTGCATCCCTGGATCCGATGAAAGCTGTAATGGCACTGGACGGGGTTAAAAGCAGAGTGTGCTTGGCTTGCATGCTGACCTGCATTCCCTGGACTTTGTGTGGCTGTCATGGCCCATAAACAGGTAGGAACTAGTGTTAGGGACCACTCAAATGAGACGACCTTGACGCGGTGAGTGGCTTATTACGCTTTGGCCAAAATGTACACCAATGTCTCATCCAGCATGGAGGCAGGGCAGAGTGCTGGATGTAGAGTGCGATCACATTTGCATTTTCCGTTTGTATATGTATTTTGCCATAGTGATATGCACCTACATACGGGTTGTGCTGACTCAACCCCCCACATTTTTTCTTTGTAGTATATATTGGAGGCGTGGCGATCTCCTTTGAGTCATGCACACCTGACCAGTCAATCTGTCCTGGAGGCTGGTTTTAAAGTCAGTATAAAACTGAGTCTGCTTATATAGAACCTACCAGTAGCCATTTGGGGCCAGGAGAAGTATATGGTGGGCTCAGCATGCATGTTGGTACTTGCATCCCTGGATCCGATGAAAGCTGTAATGGCACCGGACGGGGTTAAAAGCAGAGTGTGCTTGGCTTGCATGCTGACCTGCATTCCCTGGACTTTGTGTGGCTGTTATGGCCCATAAACAGGTAGGAACTAGTGTTAGGGACCACTCAAATGAGAAGACCTTGACGCGGTGAGTGGCTTATTACGCTTTGGCCAAAATGTACACCAATGTCTCATCCAGCATGGAGGCAGGGCAGAGTGCTGGATGTAGAGTGCGATCACATTTGCATTTTCCGTCAGCATTTAATTCTTTGTGTGTTATTAGTTTAAGCAGACTGTGATTGTCTATTGTTGTGACTTAGATGAAGATCAGATCACATTTTATGACCAATTTGTGCAGAAATCCATTTAATTTTAAAGGGTTCACATACTTTTTCTTGCAACTGTAGATGTCTATAGAACCTGTTCTATTAAACGCTTATACAAGTAGAGCCCCCCGACAGAGTGGAGATGGTGTCAGCAGTAAGTTTGTGTTGACGTCACTGATTAATTTGCCCTTCCTCTGATCCGTCAAAACAATAACCCACAAAAAACGGATCCTGTCTGTGGAGCATTCACCTTTACTCAGTCAGCATTTGCTCAATAATTAATCAGTATTGATAATGCAAAAAAAAACAGGAGTGGATCCAAAACAGAGATGACACTTGAATGGAATATTTGCATGTCTTCAGTGTTTTGTACCCACTTCTGCTTTTGGCTACCAAATCATAAGCCAATTCTGATGGGACCATACAGGCCTTACAGCTGCAACACAGACAGGATCCATTGTGCGTCTGATTTTTCCTTCCTTCTGACAGATCAGAAAAAAGGTCAAATAAATTATGATGTCAGCCAGGACAAAAGGCAAAATAGTTGCCAAGTCATAAAGTGGGGAGGGAGGAAACAGGATAAGAAGTCTACAGAGTGGACCTACGACTTAGTGGTGAAGTGGAATCAGCATGAGGTGACCACAGAGTGGCCTAATGACAGAGTGTGGAGGTAGTGGCAGCAGCAGCATCAGGAGGAGGCCAAAACGTGGCACGATGACAGAGTCTGGAGTTGGCAGCATCATAAGGAGACCGCAGAGTGGCTAAATGTGACATAGTGTGGAGATGGCAGCAACTGCATCAGGATATCACAGAGTGGCAAGGTGACATAGTGTGGAGATGGCAGTAGCAGCGGGAGGATACCACAGAGTGGCAAGTTAACATAGTGTGGAGATGGCAGTAGCAGAAGCAGCAGGAGGATACCACAAAGTGGCAAGGTGACATAGTGTGGAGATGGCAGCAGCAGCAGAAACAGGTTACCACACAGTGGAAAGGTTACATAGTGTGGAGATGGCAGTAGCAGCAGCAGCAGGATACTACAGAGTGGCAAGGTGACATAGTGTGTAGAAGGCAGTAACAGTAGCAGCATCAGGATAACACAAAATGGCAAGGTGACATAGTGTGGAGATGGCAGTAGCAGCAGCAACATCAGGAGACCACAGAGTTGCAAGGTCACATAGTGTGTAGATGGCAGTAGCAGAAGCATCAGGGGACCACAGAGTGGAAAGGTGACATAGTGTGGAGATGGCAGCAGCAGCAGGATACCACAGAGTGGCAAAGTGACATAGTGTGGAGATGGCAGTAGCAGCAGCAGCATCAGGATACCACAGAGTGGCAAGGTGACATAGTGTGGAGATGGCAGCAGCAGCAGAAACAGGATACCACACAGTGGAAAGGTTACATAGTGTGGAGATGGCAGTAGCAGCAGCAGCATCAGGATATTACAGAGTGGCAAGGTGACATAGTGTGGAGAAGGCAATAACAGTAGCAGCATCAGGATAACACAAAGTGGCAAGGTGACATAGTATGGAGATGGCAGTAGCAGCAGCAACATCAGGAGACCACAGAGTTGCAAGGTCAAATAGTGTGTAGATGACAGTAGCAGCAGCATCAGGGGACCATAGAGTGGCAAGGTGACATAGTGTGTAGATGGCATCAGAAGCAGGATACCACAGAGTGGCAAGGTGACATAGTGTGGAGATGGCAGTAGCAGCAGCAGCATCAGGATACCACAGAGTAGCAAGGTGACATAGTGTAGAGATGGCAGCAGCAGGAGAAGGATAAAGCACAGTGGCAATGTGACATAGAGTGGAGATGGCAGCAGCAGCAGGAGGAAGATAAAGCACAGTGGCAAGGTGACATAGAGTGGAGATTGCAGTAGCAGCAGCAGCATCAGGATACCACAGAGTGGCAAGGTGACATAGTGTGGAGATGGCAGCAGGAGGATACCACAGAGTGGCAAGGTGACAAAGTGTAGAAATGGCAGTAGCGGCAGCAGGAGGATACCACAAAGTGACAAGATGGCATAGTGTGGAGATAGCAGTAACAGTAGCAGCATCAGGATACCACAAAGTGGCAAGGTGACATAGTGTAGAGATGGCAGCAGCAACATCAGGAGATCACAGAGTGGTAAGGTAACATAGTGTGGAGATGACAGTAGCAGCAGCAGCATCAGGAGACCACAGAGTGGCAAGGTGACATAGTGTAGAGATGGCAGAAGCAGCATCAGGATACCACACAGTGGCAAGGTGACATAGTGTGGAGAAGGCAGTAACAGTAGCAGCATCAGGATATCACAAAGTGGCAAGGTGACATAGTGTGGAGATGGTAGTAGCAGCAGCAACATCAGGAGACCACAGAGTGGCAAGGTCACATAGTGTGTAGATGGCAGTAGCAGCAGCATCAGGGGACCACAGAGTGCCAAGGTGACATAGTGTGGAGATGGCAGTAGCAGGAGGATAAAACACAGTGGCAAGGTGACATAGTGTGGACATGGCGGCAGCAGCAGCATCAGGAAATCACAGAGTTGCAAGGTGACATAGTGTGGAGATGGCATTAGCAGCAGCAGCATCAGGATACCACAGAGTGGCAAGGTGGCATAATGTGAAGATGGCAGTAGCAGCAGCAGCATCAGGATACCACAGAGTGGAAAGGTGACATAGTGTGGAGATGGCAGCAGCAGCAGGAGGAGACCATAGAGTGTCAAGGTGACATAGTGTGGAGATGGCTGTAGCAGCATCAGCAGGAGGATACCACAGAGTGTCAAGGTGACATATTGTGGAGATGGCAGTAGCAGCTGCAGCATCAGGAAACCACAGAGTGGCAACGTGACATAGTGTGGAGATGGCAGCAGCAGCATCAGGATACCACACAGTGGCAAGGTAACATTGTGTGGAGATGGCAGTAGCAGCAGCAGCATCAGGATACCACAGAGTGGCAAGGTGACTTAATGTGGAGATGGCAGTAGCAGCAGCAACATCTGGAGACCACAGAGTGTCAAGGTCATATATTGTTTAGATGGCAGCAGCATCAGGGGACCACAGAGTGGCAAGGTGACATAGTGTGGAGATAGCAGCAGCAGCAGGAGGATACCACAGAGTGGCAAGGTGACATAGTGTGGAGATGGCAGTAGAAGCAGCAGCAGCAGCAGGATACCACAGAGTGTCAAGGTGACATAGTGTGGAGATGGCAGCAGCAGCAGGAGGCTAAAACACAGTGGCAAGGTGACATAGTGTGGAGATGGCAGTAGCAGCAGCAACATCAGGAGATCACAGATTGGTAAGGTAACATAGTGTGGAGATGACAGTAGCAGCAGCAGCAGCATCAGGAGACCACAGAGTGGCAAGGTGACATAGTGTAGAGATGGCAGCAGCAGCAGCATCAGGATACCACACAGTGGCAAGGTAACATAGTGTGGAGATGGCAGCAGCAGCATCAGGATACCACAGAGTGGCAAGGTGACATAGTGTGGAGAAGGCAGTAACAGTAGCAGCATCAGGATACCACAAAGTGGCAAGGTGACATAGTGTGGAGATGGTAGTAGCAGCAGCAACATCAGGAGACCACAGAGTGGTAAGGTGACATAGTGTGGAGATGGCAGTAGCAGGAGGATAAAACACAGTGGCAAGGTGACATAGTGTGGAGATGGCAGCAGCATCAGGAAATCACAGAGTGGCAAGGTGACATAGTGTGGAGATGGCATTAGCAGCAGCAGCATCAGGATACCACAGAGTGGCAATGTGAGATAATGTGAAGATGGCAGTAGCAGCAGCATCAGGATACCACAGAGTGGAAAGGTGACATAGTGTGGAGATGGCAGCAGCAGGAGGAGACCATAGAGTGTCAAGGTGACATAGTGTGGAGATGGCTGTAGCAGCATCAGCAGCAGGATACCAGAGAGTGGCAAGGTGACATAGTGTGGAGATGGCAGTAGCAGCAGCAGCATCAGGATACCACAGAGTGGCAAGGTGACTTAATGTGAAGATGGCAGTAGCAGCAGCAACATCTGGAGACCACAGAGTGTCAAGGTCATATATTGTGTAGATGGTAGCAGCATCAGGGGACCACAGAGTGGCAAGGTGACATAGTGTGGAGATAGCAGCAGCAGGAGGATACCATAGAGTGTCAAGGTGACATAGTGTGGAGATGGCAGTAGAAGCAGCAGCAGCAGGATACCACAGAGTGGCAAGGTGACATAGTGTGGAGATGGCAGCAGCATCAGGGGACCACAGAGTGGCAAGGTGACATAGTGTGGAGATAGAAGCAGGAGGATACCATAGAGTGGCAAGGTGACATAGTGTGGAGATGGCAGTAGAAGCAGCAGCAGCAGGATACCACAGCGTGGCAAGGTGACATAGTGTGGAGATGGCAGCAGCAGCAGGAGGCTAAAACACAGTGGCAAGGTGACATAGTGTGGAGATGTCAGCAGCAGCATCAGGAAATCACAGAGTGGCAAGGTTACATAGTGTGGAGTTGGCATTAGCAGCAGCAGCATCAGGATACCACAGAGTGGCAAGGTGACATAATGTAAAGATGGCAGTAGCAGCAGCAGCATCAGGATACCACAGAGTGGAAAGGTGACATAGTGTGGAGATGGCAGCAGCAGCAGGAGGAGACCATAGAGTGTCAAGGTGACATAGTGTGGAGATGGCTGTAGCAGCATCAGCAGGAGGATACCACAGAGTGGCAAGGTGACATATTGTGGAGATGGCAGTAGCAGCTGCAGCATCAGGAAACCACAGAGTGGCAAGGTGACATAGTGTGGAGATGGTAGCAGCAGCATCAGGATACCACACAGTGGCAAGGTAACATTGTGTGGAGATGGCAGTAGCAGCAGCAGCATCAGGATACCACAGAGTGGCAAGGTGACTTAATGTGGTGATGGCTGTAGCAGCAGCAACATCTGGAGACCACAGAGTGTCAAGGTCATATATTGTTTAGATGGCAGCAGCATCAGGGGACCACAGAGTGGCAAGGTGACATAGTGTGGAGATAGCAGCAGCAGCAGGAGGATACCACAGAGTGGCAAGGTGACATAGTGTGGAGATGGCAGTAGAAGCAGCAGCAGCAGGATACCACAGAGTGTCAAGGTGACATAGTGTGGAGATGGCAGCAGCAGCAGGAGGCTAAAACACAGTGGCAAGGTGACATAGTGTGGAGCTGGCAGTAGCAACAGCAACATCAGGAGATCACAGATTGGTAAGGTAACATAGTGTGGAGATGACAGTAGCAGCAGCAGCAGCAGCATCAGGAGACCACAAAGTCGCAAGGTAACATAGTGTGGAGATGGCAGTAGCAGCATCAGGATACCACAGAGTGGCAAGGTGACATAGTGTGGAGAAGCCAGTAACAGTAGCAGCATCAGGATACCACAAAGTGGCAAGGTGACATAATGTGGAGATGGTAGTAGCAGCAGCAACATCAGGAGACTACAGAGTGGCAAAGTCACATAGTGTGTAGATGGCAGTAGCAGCAGCATCAGGGGACCACAGAATGGCAAGGTGACATAGTGTGGAGATGGCAGTAGCAGGAGGATAAAACACAGTGTCAAGGTGACATAGTGTGGAGATGGCAGCAGCAGCATCAGGAAATCACAGAGTGGCAAGGTGACATATTGTGGAGATGGCATTAGCAGCAGCAGCATCAGGATACCACAGAGTGGCAATGTGACATAATGTGAAGATGGCAGTAGCAGCAGCAGCATCAGGATACCACAGAGTGGAAAGGTGACATAGTGTGGAGATGGCAGCAGCAGGAGGAGACCATAGAGTGGCAAGGTGACATAGTGTGGAGATGGCAGTAGCAGCAGCAGCATCAGGATACCACAGAGTGGCAAGGTGACTTAATGTGGAGATGGCAGTAGCAGCAGCAACATCTGGAGACCACAGAGTGTCAAGGTCATATATTGTGTAGATGGCAGCAGCATCAGGGGACCATAGAGTGGCAAGGTGACATAGTGTGGAGATAGCAGCAGCAGGAGGATACCATAGAGTGGCAAGGTGACATAGTGTGGAGATGGCAGTAGAAGCAGCAGCAGCAGCAGGATACCACAGAGTGGCAAGGTGACATAGTGTGGAGATGGCAGCAGCAGCAGGAGGCTAAAACACAGTGGCAAGGTGATATAGTGTGGAGATTTAAGCAGCAGCATCAGGAAATCACAGAGTGGCAAGGTGACATAGTGTGGAGATGGCAGTAGCAGCAGCAGAATTAGGATGCCACAGAGTTGCAAGGTGACATAGTGTGGAGATGGCAGTAGCAGCAGCATCAGGATACCACAGAGTGGCAAAGTGACATAGTGTGGAGATGGCAGTAGCAGCAGCAGCAGGAGGACACCACAGAGTGGCAAGGTTTCATAGTGTGGAGATTGCAGCAGCAGCAGGAGGACATCACCGAGTGGCAAGGTGACATAGTGTGGAGATGGCAGTAGCAGCAGCAGCAGCAGGAAAATACCAGAAAGTGGCAAGGTGACATAGTGTGGAGATTTCAGTAACAGTAGCAGCATCTGGATACCACAAAGTGGCAAGGTGAAATAGTGTGTGTAGATGGCAGTAGCAGCAGCAACATCAGGAGACCACATAGTGGCAAGGTGACATAGTGTGGAGATGGCAGCAGCAGCATCAGAAGACCACAGAGTGGAGAGGTGACATAGTTTGTAGCAGGAAGCCGCATCAGGAGACCCCAAAGTGACCCGGTGATAGAGTGGGGTGGTGAATGGCAATAACAGTACCCACTGATAGAGTTGAGCGAACACCTGGATGTTCGGGTTCGAGAAGTTCGGCCGAACTTCCCGTAAATGTTCGGGTTCGGGATCCAAACCCGAACCGAACTTCTTCCCGAACCCCATTGAAGTCAATGGGGACCCAAACTTTTGGGCACTAAAAAGGCTGTAAAACAGCCCAGGAAAGAGCTAGAGGGCTTCAAAAGGCAGCAACATGTAGGTAAATCCCCTGCAAAGAAATGTGGATAGGGAAATGAATTAAAATTAAAATTAAAAATATAAAAATGAACCAATATCAATTGGACAGAGGTCCCATAGCAGAGAATCTGGCTTCACGTCAGCAGAGAATCAATCACTTCATGCCATAGCAAAGAATCTGGCTTCATGTTAGCAGAGAATCAGTCTCTTCATGCCATAGAAGAGAATCTGGCTTCATGTCAGCGCAGAATCAGTCTTCATGTCATAGCAGAGAATCAGGCTTCACGTCACCCACCACTGGAACAGGCCACTGTCACACATTTAGGCCCCGGCACCCAGACAGAGGAGAGCGGTCCCGTAACAGAGAATCTGGCCTTATGTCAGCGCAGAATCTGTCTTCATGTCATAGCAGAGAATCAGGCTTCACGTCACCCACCACTGGAACAGGCCACTGTCACACATTTAGGCCCAGGCACCCAGGCAGAGGAGAGAGGTCCCGTAACAGAGAATCTGGCCTTATGTCAGCGCAGAATCTGTCTTCATGTCATAGCAGAGAATCAGGCTTCACGTCACCCACCACTGGAACAGGCCACTGTCACACATTTAGGCCCAGGCACCCAGGCAGAGGAGAGAGGTCCCGTAACAGAGAATCTGGCCTTATGTCAGCGCAGAATCTGTCTTCATGTCATAGCAGAGAATCAGGCTTCACGTCACCCACCACTGGAACAGGCCACTGTCACACATTTAGGCCCAGGCAACCAGGCAGAGGAGAGAGGTCCCGTAACAGAGAATCTGGCCTTATGTCAGCGCAGAATCTGTCTTCATGTCATAGCAGAGAATCAGGCTTCACGTCACCCACCACTGGAACAGGCCACTGTCACACATTTAGGCCCCGGCACCCAGACAGAGGAGAACGGCCCCGTAACAGAGAATCTGGCCTTATGTCAGCGCAGAATCTGTATTCATGTCATAGCAGAGAATCAGGCTTCACGTCACCCACCACTGGAACAGGCCACTGTCACACATTTAGGCCCAGGCACCCAGGCAGAGGAGAGAGGTCCCATAACAGAGAATCTGGCCTTATGTCAGCGCAGAATCTGTATTCATGTCATAGCAGAGAATCAGGCTTCACGTCACCCACCACTGGAACAGGCCACTGTCACACATTTAGGCCCCGGCACCCAGACAGAGGAGAGCGGTCCCGTAACAGAGAATCTGGCCTTATGTCAGCGCAGAATCTGTATTATTGTCATAGCAGAGAATCAGGCTTCACGTCACCCACCACTGGAACAGGCCACTGTCACACATTTAGGCCCAGGCACCCAGGCAGAGGAGAGAGGTCCCGTAACAGAGAATCTGGCCTTATGTCAGCGCAGAATCTGTCTTCATGTCATAGCAGAGAATCAGGCTTCACGTCACCCACCACTGGAACAGGCCACTGTCACACATTTAGGCCCAGGCACCCAGGCAGAGGAGAGAGGTCCCGTAACAGAGAATCTGGCCTTATGTCAGCGCAGAATCTGTATTCATATCATAGCAGAGAATCAGGCTTCACGTCACCCACCACTGGAACAGGCCACTGTCACACATTTAGGCCCAGGCACCCAGGCAGAGGAGAGAGGTCCCGTAACAGAGAATCTGGCCTTATGTCAGCGCAGAATCTGTATTCATGTCATAGCAGAGAATCAGGCTTCACGTCACCCACCACTGGAACAGGCCACTGTCACACATTTAGGCCCAGGCACCCAGGCAGAGGAGAGAGGTCCCGTAACAGAGAATCTGGCCTTATGTCAGCGCAGAATCTGTATTCATGTCATAGCAGAGAATCAGGCTTCACGTCACCCACCACTGGAACAGGCCACTGTCACACATTTAGGCCCCGGCACCCAGACAGAGGAGAGCGGTCCCGTAACAGAGAATCTGGCCTTATGTCAGCGCAGAATCTGTATTCATGTCATAGCAGAGAATCAGGCTTCACGTCACCCACCACTGGAACAGGCCACTGTCACACATTTAGGCCCCGGCACCCAGACAGAGGAGAGCGGTCCCGTAACAGAGAATCTGGCCTTATGTCAGCGCAGAATCTGTCTTCATGTCATAGCAGAGAATCAGGCTTCACGTCACCCACCACTGGAACAGGCCACTGTCACACATTTAGGCCCAGGCACCCAGGCAGAGGAGAGAGGTCCCGTAACAGAGAATCTGGCATTATGTCAGCGCAGAATCTGTCTTCATGTCATAGCAGAGAATCAGGCTTCACGTCACCCACCACTGGAACAGGCCACTGTCACACATTTAGGCCCCGGCACCCAGACAGAGGAGAGCGGTCCCATAACAGAGAATCTGGCCTTATGTCAGCGCAGAATCTGTATTCATGTCATAGCAGAGAATCAGGCTTCACGTCACCCACCACTGGAACAGGCCACTGTCACACATTTAGGCCCAGGCACCCAGGCAGAGGAGAGAGGTCCCATAACAGAGAATCTGGCCTTATGTCAGCGCAGAATCTGTATTCATGTCATAGCAGAGAATCAGGCTTCACGTCACCCACCACTGGAACAGGCCACTGTCACACATTTAGGCCCAGGCACCCAGGCAGAGGAGAGAGTTCCCGTAACAGAGAATCTGGCCTTATGTCAGCGCAGAATCTGTCTTCATGTCATAGCAGAGAATCAGGCTTCACGTCACCCACCACTGGAACAGGCCACTGTCACACATTTAGGCCCAGGCACCCAGGCAGAGGAGAGAGGTCCCGTAACAGAGAATCTGGCCTTATGTCAGCGCAGAATCTGTATTCATGTCATAGCAGAGAATCAGGCTTCACGTCACCCACCACTGGAACAGGCCACTGTCACACATTTAGGCCCAGGCACCCAGGCAGAGGAGAGAGGTCCCGTAACAGAGAATCTGGCCTTATGTCAGCGCAGAATCTGTATTCATGTCATAGCAGAGAATCAGGCTTCACGTCACCCACCACTGGAACAGGCCACTGTCACACATTTAGGCCCAGGCACCCAGGCAGAGGAGAGAGGTCCCGTAACAGAGAATCTGGCCTTATGTCAGCGCAGAATCTGTCTTCATGTCATAGCAGAGAATCAGGCTTCACGTCACCCACCACTGGAACAGGCCACTGTCACACATTTAGGCCCAGGCACCCAGGCAGAGGAGAGAGGTCCCGTAACAGAGAATCTGGCCTTATGTCAGCGCAGAATCTGTATTCATGTCATAGCAGAGAATCAGGCTTCACGTCACCCACCACTGGAACAGGCCACTGTCACACATTTAGGCCCAGGCACCCAGGCAGAGGAGAGAGGTCCCGTAACAGAGAATCTGGCCTTATGTCAGCGCAGAATCTGTATTCATGTCATAGCAGAGAATCAGGCTTCACGTCACCCACCACTGGAACAGGCCACTGTCACACATTTAGGCCCCGGCACCCAGACAGAGGAGAGCGGTCCCGTAACAGAGAATCTGGCCTTATGTCAGCGCAGAATCTGTCTTCATGTCATAGCAGAGAATCAGGCTTCACGTCACCCACCACTGGAACAGGCCACTGTCACACATTTAGGCCCCGGCACCCAGACAGAGGAGAGCGGTCCCGTAACAGAGAATCTGGCCTTATGTCAGCGCAGAATCTGTATTCATGTCATAGCAGAGAATCAGGCTTCACGTCACCCACCACTGGAACAGGCCACTGTCACACATTTAGGCCCAGGCACCCAGGCAGAGGAGAGAGGTCCCGTAACAGAGAATCTGGCCTTATGTCAGCGCAGAATCTGTCTTCATGTCATAGCAGAGAATCAGGCTTCACGTCACCCACCACTGGAACAGGCCACTGTCACACATTTAGGCCCCGGCACCCAGACAGAGGAGAGCGGTCCCGTAACAGAGAATCTGGCCTTATGTCAGCGCAGAATCTGTATTCATGTCATAGGAGAGAATCAGACTTCACGTCACCCACCACTGGAACAGGCCACTGTCACACATTTAGGCCCAGGCACCCAGGCAGAGGAGAGAGGTCCCGTAACAGAGAATCTGGCCTTATGTCAGCGCAGAATCTGTCTTCATGTCATAGCAGAGAATCAGGCTTCACGTCACCCACCACTGGAACAGGCCACTGTCACACATTTAGGCCCAGGCACCCAGGCAGAGGAGAGAGGTCCCGTAACAGAGAATCTGGCCTTATGTCAGCGCAGAATCTGTCTTCATGTCATAGCAGAGAATCAGGCTTCACGTCACCCACCACTGGAACAGGCCACTGTCACACATTTAGGCCCCGGCACCCAGACAGAGGAGAGCGGTCCCGTAACAGAGAATCTGGCCTTATGTCAGCGCAGAATCTGTATTCATGTCATAGCAGAGAATCAGGCTTCACGTCAGCCACCACTGGAACAGGCCACTGTCACACATTTAGGCCCAGGCACCCAGGCAGAGGAGAGAGGTCCCGTAACAGAGAATCTGGCCTTATGTCAGCGCAGAATCTGTATTCATGTCATAGCAGAGAATCAGGCTTCACGTCACCCACCACTGGAACAGGCCACTGTCACACATTTAGGCCCAGGCACCCAGGCAGAGGAGAGAGGTCCCGTAACAGAGAATCTGGCCTTATGTCAGCGCAGAATCTGTATTCATGTCATAGCAGAGAATCAGGCTTCACGTCACCCACCACTGGAACAGGCCACTGTCACACATTTAGGCCCAGGCACCCAGGCAGAGGAGAGAGGTCCCGTAACAGAGAATCTGGCCTTATGTCAGCGCAGAATCTGTCTTCATGTCATAGCAGAGAATCAGGCTTCACGTCACCCACCACTGGAACAGGCCACTGTCACACATTTAGGCCCAGGCACCTAGGCAGAGGAGAGAGGTCCCGTAACAGAGAATCTGGCCTTATGTCAGCGCAGAATCTGTATTCATGTCATAGCAGAGAATCAGGCTTCACGTCACCCACCACTGGAACAGGCCACTGTCACACATTTAGGCCCAGGCACCCAGGCAGAGGAGAGAGGTCCCGTAACAGAGAATCTGGCCTTATGTCAGCGCAGAATCTGTATTCATGTCATAGCAGAGAATCAGGCTTCACGTCACCCACCACTGGAACAGGCCACTGTCACACATTTAGGCCCCGGCACCCAGACAGAGGAGAGCGGTCCCGTAACAGAGAATCTGGCCTTATGTCAGCGCAGAATCTGTCTTCATGTCATAGCAGAGAATCAGGCTTCACGTCACCCACCACTGGAACAGGCCACTGTCACACATTTAGGCCCCGGCACCCAGACAGAGGAGAGCGGTCCCGTAACAGAGAATCTGGCCTTATGTCAGCGCAGAATCTGTATTCATGTCATAGCAGAGAATCAGGCTTCACGTCACCCACCACTGGAACAGGCCACTGTCACACATTTAGGCCCAGGCACCCAGGCAGAGGAGAGAGGTCCCGTAACAGAGAATCTGGCCTTATGTCAGCGCAGAATCTGTCTTCATGTCATAGCAGAGAATCAGGCTTCACGTCACCCACCACTGGAACAGGCCACTGTCACACATTTAGGCCCCGGCACCCAGACAGAGGAGAGCGGTCCCGTAACAGAGAATCTGGCCTTATGTCAGCGCAGAATCTGTATTCATGTCATAGGAGAGAATCAGACTTCACGTCACCCACCACTGGAACAGGCCACTGTCACACATTTAGGCCCAGGCACCCAGGCAGAGGAGAGAGGTCCCGTAACAGAGAATCTGGCCTTATGTCAGCGCAGAATCTGTCTTCATGTCATAGCAGAGAATCAGGCTTCACGTCACCCACCACTGGAACAGGCCACTGTCACACATTTAGGCCCAGGCACCCAGGCAGAGGAGAGAGGTCCCGTAACAGAGAATCTGGCCTTATGTCAGCGCAGAATCTGTCTTCATGTCATAGCAGAGAATCAGGCTTCACGTCACCCACCACTGGAACAGGCCACTGTCACACATTTAGGCCCCGGCACCCAGACAGAGGAGAGCGGTCCCGTAACAGAGAATCTGGCCTTATGTCAGCGCAGAATCTGTATTCATGTCATAGCAGAGAATCAGGCTTCACGTCAGCCACCACTGGAACAGGCCACTGTCACACATTTAGGCCCAGGCACCCAGGCAGAGGAGAGAGGTCCCGTAACAGAGAATCTGGCCTTATGTCAGCGCAGAATCTGTATTCATGTCATAGCAGAGAATCAGGCTTCACGTCACCCACCACTGGAACAGGCCACTGTCACACATTTAGGCCCCGGCACCCAGACAGAGGAGAGCGGTCCCGTAACAGAGAATCTGGCCTTATGTCAGCGCAGAATCTGTCTTTATGTCATAGCAGAGAATCAGGCTTCATGTCAGCCACTACTGGAACAGGCCACTGTCACACATTTAGGCCTAGGCACCCAGGCAGAGGAGAGCGGTCCCGTAACAGAGAATCTGGCCTTATGTCAGCGCAGAATCTGTATTCATGTCATAGCAGAGAATCAGGCTTCACGTCACCCACCACTGGAACAGGCCACTGTCACACATTTAGGCCCCGGCACCCAGACAGAGGAGAGGTTCATTCAACTTTGGGTTGCCCCGCAATATAATGGTAAAATGAAATTAAAAATAGTATTGAATGAGGAAGTGCCCTGGAGTAGAATAATATATTGTTAAGGGGAGGTAGTTAATATCTAATCTGCACAAGGGATGGACAGGTCCTGTGGGATCCATGCCTGGTTCATTTTTACATTGGCTGTAGACAGGCGGCTGCGTTTGTCTGTAATGACGCCCCCTGCCGTGCTGAATACACGTTCAGACAAAACGCTGGCCGCCGGGCAGGCCAGCGCCTCCAAGGCATAAAAGGCTAGCTCTGGCCACGTGGACAATTTGGAGACCCAGAAGTTGAATGGGGCCGAACCATCAGTCAGTACGTGGAGGGGTGTGCACAGGTACTGTTTCACCATGTTAGTGAAATGTTGCCTCCTGCTAACACGTTCCGTATCAGGTGGTGGTGCACTTAGCTGTGGCGTGTTGACAAAACTTTTCCACATCTCTGCCATGCTAACCCTGCCCTCAGAGGAGCTGGGCGTGACACAGCTGCGTTGGCGACCTCTTGCTCCTCCTCTGCCTTCGCCTTGGGCTTCCACTGGTTCCCCTGTGACATTTGGGAATGCTCTCAGTAGCGCGTCTACCAACGTGCGCTTGTACTCGCGCATCTTCCTATCACGCTCCAGTGTAGGAAGTAAGGTGGGCACTTTGTCTTTGTACCGGGGATCCAGCAGGGTGGCAACCCAGTAGTCCGCACACGTTAAAATGTGGGCAACTCTGCTGTCGTTGCGCAGGCACTGCAGCATGTAGTCGCTCATGTGTGCCAGGCTGCCCAGAGGTAAGGACAAGCTGTCCTCTGTGGGAGGCGTATCGTCATCGTCCTGTGTTTCCCCCCAGCCACGCACCAGTGATGGGCCCGAGCTGCTTTGGGTGCCACCCCGCTGTGAACATGCTTCATCCTCATCCTCCTCCACCTCCTCCTCATCCTCGTCCTCCTCGTCCTCCAGTAGTGGGCCCTGTCTGGCCACATTTGTACCTGGCCTCTGGTGTTGCAAAAAACCTCCCTCTGAGTCACTTCGAAGAGACTGGCCTGAAAGTGCTAAAAATGACCCCTCTTCCTCCTCTTCCTCCTGGGCCACCTCCTCTTCCATCATCGCCCTAAGTGTTTTCTCAAGGAGACATAGAAGTGGTATTGTAACGCTGATAACGGCGTCATCGCCACTGGCCATGTTGGTGGAGTACTCGAAACAGCGCAACAGGGCACACAGGTCTCGCATCGAGGCCCAGTCATTGGTGGTGAAGTGGGTCTGATCCGCAGTGCGACTGACCCGTGCGTGCTGCAGCTGAAACTCCACTATGGCCTGCTGCTGCTCGCACAGTCTGTCCAGCATATGCAAGGTGGAGTTCCACCTGGTGGGCACGTCGCATATGAGGCGGTGAGCAGGAAGGCCGAAGTTACGCTGTAGCGCAGACAGGCGAGCAGCGGCAGGGTGTGAACGCCGGAAGCGTGAACAGACGGCCCGCACTTTATGCAGCAGCTCTGACATGTCGGGGTAGTTGCGAATGAACTTCTGCACCACCAAATTCAGCACATGCGCCAGGCAAGGGATGTGCGTCAAACCGGCTAGTCCCAGAGCTGCAACGAGATTTCGCCTATTATCGCACACCACCAGGCCGGGCTTGAGGCTCACCGGCAGCAACCACTCGTCGGTCTGTTGTTCTATACCCCGCCACAACTCCTGTGCGGTGTGGGGCCTGTCCCCCAAACATATGAGTTTCAGAATGGCCTGCTGACGTTTACCCCGTGCTGTGCTGAAGTTGGTGGTGAAGGTGTGTGGCTGACTGGATGAGCAGGTGGAAGAAGAGGAGGAGGAAGCTGAGTAGGAGGAGGAGGAGACAGGAGGCAAAGAATGTTGCCCTGCGATCCTTGGCGGCGGAAGGACGTGCGCCAAATAGCTCTCCGCCTGGGGCCCAGCCGCCACTACATTTACCCAGTGTGCAGTTAGGGAGATATAGCGTCCCTGGCCGTGCTTACTGCAGCATTCCGCAATATCAAAAATACTTTAATCGTACCTCCAGACACAGATGGCAACGAACGTTTCGACTGTGTAACAGTCTTTGTCAAGCCTAATGACACAAAATCTGATAGGCATATATATACCCCCCTCATATAAAATACACACCCCGTTACATCATTAGTGCAGATCACTACACAATAGGATACACATGTTCATACTTTAACTCACAGCTAACGACATGTCCAACGAACTCGTGTAGTTCTCCTCGGCGTTCCCTTATCTGTAATGCGCAGTCGCGTCTCAACCCATCTAAAACCCGGAAGTATCATACGTCGCCATGGCGCCCGGAGGCGCACGTGTCTCTAGCCAATGAGCTGCCAGAGGGCCTCACTGACGTCACAGACTGCGCGTCAACCTCGTAACACTCACCCAAGAGCGCACATCCGTGCGTCGATGGCGTGGGTCACATGAGGTACGCAGCCAGTAACAACATCGCGCAGGTACCGGCGCCATGACAACGAAGACGCCACGATCCACGCTGCTTACTGTGGAGTAAATATGTGCTATCCGTATCCAAAATGAACTGGTTTGTGCAACATATAGACAACACAGATAATAGCCCGATTACAGAGGGACATCAAGCCGGACTGTACATATTCATGATCATAACAGGTATAGGGCAAAAACATATCATAGCAAGTACAGATAGCAATACAAACAGTGTATCCCATGTATACTTCACATATGGATCATCATCATAGCACTTTGACATATAAATTTGGGGACCAATCCCCCGGTGGATGCGCTACATATAGGTTAAAATCATAATGTCCCTATACTAAGAGGACAAAACAATGACACACATCAATCGATGGATGAGACATTGAACTCTAGATTCAAACCAAAGGGTTGAAGGGACCTAAGGGTATGGATCCATTTAAGTTCCTTTTTCCTCAGGATTCCCTTCCTGTCCCCACCCCTTCTCAAATATCCCACGCTATCAATAGCCCGAAATCTCAATTGATTGATAGAATGTTTGCAATCAATGAAGTGTTTGGCAACCGGTTTGTCGAGTGCACCTGTTCTTATTGTACTTTTATGTTTATTAATTCTTTCCCTCAATTCCATCGTAGTCTCCCCCACATAGATCAAGCTACATGGGCACTGTATCATGTAAACCACATCTGTGGACTTACATGTATAGTGACCCTTGATTTTGAACCGTTTACCACTATAGGGATGTGTAAAACCGTCGCCTTTCATGATGCCACCACAGTTGCAACAGGAAAGGCAAGGGAAATTACCATTCCTCATTGGTGCTAGTCTTTTCTGTCTTTCGATGTCCTTACCCCCTATATCCGCTTTCACCAATCTATCCCGTAGATTGGGGCTCCGTTTGTATGCCATCATTGGGGGAACTGAAAATTCAGTGACTGTAGGCAATCCTTTCTGCAGGATCTGCCATTCCTGACGTAGGATGGTGGCTATATTGCCGCTATCACTCCCAAAGATGGATACAAATGGAATTCGGGGGGTCTCATGTTTCTGTGGTTTCTTTACCAAAGTGGAACAACGTTCCATAGATGTAATCCTATGCTTGGTACGGTTAATCAATTTGGTGGGATAACCTCTCTTACTAAACTTATCGCACATCTCATCAACTCTGAATTCAAAGAGGGTGTCATCTGATACGATGCGACGTACTCTAAGTAATTGACTCCACGGAAGGGAGCTTACCATATTCTGAGGGTGACTACTGTCATACATTAACAAGGTGTTCTTGTCTGTAGGTTTTTGGAAGAGATCAGTACAGATCCTTCCATTGAGCACCTGAACTCGGACGTCAAGGAACTGCAGCTCACGGGCAGAATGCATCACGGTGAACTGCAGGTCCCGGACCCCAGAGTTCAGGTGCGCATGGAACTCATCCAACTCGGGCACAGTCCCCGTCCAAATCAAGAAAATGTCGTCGATGTAGCGCCACCAGCACAGGACTCTCTCAAAAAATGTGGAGTGATACACCAGCCGATCCTCCACCTCCGCCATGAAGATGTTTGCGTAGGTGGGGGCCACATTGGACCCCATCGCCACACCCCGCTTTTGCTGGTAGAAGGTGTCCCCGAAGAGAAAATAATTCCTCCTCAGGACCACCTCCAGGAGGGCGAGGATCAGCCGGCGCGCCCCAGGAGAGAGCCCTGTGCCGGCCAGGGCCACATCGACGACATTTAGACCATAAGAGTGATCAATGGATGTATACAGGGATACAACATCAAAACTCACAAGCAAAAACTCCGCCGGCAAATCAAGTGAATTCAGCTTTGTCAAGAAATGGCCAGTATCACTGATATAGGAGGGAGCCGTGGTCGCGTGGATCCGCAACACTTTGTCCAAAAAGATGGATACAGGATTAAAGATGGAACCCCTGCCCGACACTATAGGTCGGCCAGGGGGATCCATCTTTAATCCTGTATCCATCTTTTTGGACAAAGTGTTGCGGATCCACGCGACCACGGCTCCCTCCTATATCAGTGATACTGGCCATTTCTTGACAAAGCTGAATTCACTTGATTTGCCGGCGGAGTTTTTGCTTGTGAGTTTTGATGTTGTATCCCTGTATACATCCATTGATCACTCTTATGGTCTAAATGTCGTCGATGTGGCCCTGGCCGGCACAGGGCTCTCTCCTGGGGCGCGCCGGCTGATCCTCGCCCTCCTGGAGGTGGTCCTGAGGAGGAATTATTTTCTCTTCGGGGACACCTTCTACCAGCAAAAGCGGGGTGTGGCGATGGGGTCCAATGTGGCCCCCACCTACGCAAACATCTTCATGGCGGAGGTGGAGGATCGGCTGGTGTATCACTCCACATTTTTTGAGAGAGTCCTGTGCTGGTGGCGCTACATCGACGACATTTTCTTGATTTGGACGGGGACTGTGCCCGAGTTGGATGAGTTCCATGCGCACCTGAACTCTGGGGTCCGGGACCTGCAGTTCACCGTGATGCATTCTGCCCGTGAGCTGCAGTTCCTTGACGTCCGAGTTCAGGTGCTCAATGGAAGGATCTGTACTGATCTCTTCCAAAAACCTACAGACAAGAACACCTTGTTAATGTATGACAGTAGTCACCCTCAGAATATGGTAAGCTCCCTTCCGTGGAGTCAATTACTTAGAGTACGTCGCATCGTATCAGATGACACCCTCTTTGAATTCAGAGTTGATGAGATGTGCGATAAGTTTAGTAAGAGAGGTTATCCCACCAAATTGATTAACCGTACCAAGCATAGGATTACATCTATGGAACGTTGTTCCACTTTGGTAAAGAAACCACAGAAACATGAGACCCCCCGAATTCCATTTGTATCCATCTTTGGGAGTGATAGCGGCAATATAGCCACCATCCTACGTCAGGAATGGCAGATCCTGCAGAAAGGATTGCCTACAGTCACTGAATTTTCAGTTCCCCCAATGATGGCATACAAACGGAGCCCCAATCTACGGGATAGATTGGTGAAAGCGGATATAGGGGGTAAGGACATCGAAAGACAGAAAAGACTAGCACCAATGAGGAATGGTAATTTCCCTTGCCTTTCCTGTTGCAACTGTGGTGGCATCATGAAAGGCGACGGTTTTACACATCCCTATAGTGGTAAACGGTTCAAAATCAAGGGTCACTATACATGTAAGTCCACAGATGTGGTTTACATGATACAGTGCCCATGTAGCTTGATCTATGTGGGGGAGACTACGATGGAATTGAGGGAAAGAATTAATAAACATAAAAGTACAATAAGAACAGGTGCACTCGACAAACCGGTTGCCAAACACTTCATTGATTGCAAACATTCTATCAATCAATTGAGATTTCGGGCTATTGATAGCGTGGGATATTTGAGAAGGGGTGGGGACAGGAAGGGAATCCTGAGGAAAAAGGAACTTAAATGGATCCATACCCTTAGGTCCCTTCAACCCTTTGGTTTGAATCTAGAGTTCAATGTCTCATCCATCGATTGATGTGTGTCATTGTTTTGTCCTCTTAGTATAGGGACATTATGATTTTAACCTATATGTAGCGCATCCACCGGGGGATTGGTCCCCAAATTTATATGTCAAAGTGCTATGATGATGATCCATATGTGAAGTATACATGGGATACACTGTTTGTATTGCTATCTGTACTTGCTATGATATGTTTTTGCCCTATACCTGTTATGATCATGAATATGTACAGTCCGGCTTGATGTCCCTCTGTAATCGGGCTATTATCTGTGTTGTCTATATGTTGCACAAACCAGTTCATTTTGGATACGGATAGCACATATTTACTCCACAGTAAGCAGCGTGGATCGTGGCGTCTTCGTTGTCATGGCGCCGGTACCTGCGCGATGTTGTTACTGGCTGCGTACCTCATGTGACCCACGCCATCGACGCACGGATGTGCGCTCTTGGGTGAGTGTTACGAGGTTGACGCGCAGTCTGTGACGTCAGTGAGGCCCTCTGGCAGCTCATTGGCTAGAGACACGTGCGCCTCCGGGCGCCATGGCGACGTATGATACTTCCGGGTTTTAGATGGGTTGAGACGCGACTGCGCATTACAGATAAGGGAACGCCGAGGAGAACTACACGAGTTCGTTGGACATGTCGTTAGCTGTGAGTTAAAGTATGAACATGTGTATCCTATTGTGTAGTGATCTGCACTAATGATGTAACGGGGTGTGTATTTTATATGAGGGGGGTATATATATGCCTATCAGATTTTGTGTCATTAGGCTTGACAAAGACTGTTACACAGTCGAAACGTTCGTTGCCATCTGTGTCTGGAGGTACGATTAAAGTATTTTTGATATTGCGGAATGCTGCCGAAGCCATCTTCTTTTCTACACGTATACGATTTGGCCTGATGGATCAAGGGCCTACGGTTAGGCTGCTGCATTGACATAGACGCATTATCCTGAGACCGCACAGTGCTGCTTCTACACTACTATTTGGCCGTGCTTACTGGTCCATGTATCTGTGGTTAGGTGGACCTTGCCACAGATGGCGTTGCGCAGTGCACACTTGATTTTATCGGACACTTGTTTGTGCAGGGAAGGCACGGCTCTCTTGGAGAAGTAGTGGCGGCTGGGAACAACATACTGTGGGACAGCAAGTGACATGAGCTGTTTGAAGCTGTGTGTGTCCACCAGCCTAAATGACAGCATTTCATAGGCCAGTAGTTTAGAAATGCTGGCATTCAGGGCCAGGGATCGAGGGTGGCTAGGTGAGAATTTACGCTTTCTCTCAAATGTTTGTGAGATAGAGAGCTGAACGCTGCCGTGTGACATGGTTGAGATGCTTGGTGACGCAGGTGGTGGTGTTGGTGGTACATCCCATGTTTGCTGGGCGGCAGGTGCCAACGTTCCTCCAGAGGCGGAGGAAGAGGCCGAGGCGGCGGCAGCAGCAGCAGAAGAGGCCGAGGCGGCAGCAGCAGAAGAGGTAGCAGGGGGAGCCTGAGTGACTTCCTTGTTTTTAAGGTGTTTACTCCACTGCAGTTCATGCTTTGCATGCAGGTGCCTGGTCATGCAGGTTGTGCTAAGGTTCAGAACGTTAATGCCTCGCTTCAGGCTCTGATGGCACAGCGTGCAAACCACTCGGGTCTTGTCGTCAGCACATTGTTTGAAGAAGTGCCATGCCAGGGAACTCCTTGAAGCTGCCTTTGGGGTGCTCGGTCCCAGATGGCGGCGGTCAGTAGCAGGCGGAGTCTCTTGGCGGCGGGTGTTCTGATTTTGCCCACTGCTCCCTCTTTTGCTACGCTGTTGGCTCGGTCTCACCACTGCCTCTTCCTCCGAACTGTGAAAGTCAGTGGCACGACCTTCATTCCATGTGGGGTCTAGGACCTCATCGTGTACTGCATCGTCTTCCACCCAGTCTTGATCCCTGACCTCCTGTTCAGTCTGCACACTGCAGAAAGACGCAGCAGTTAGCACCTGTGTTTCGTCATCATCAGAGACGTGCTGAGGTGGTATTCCCATGTCCTCATCATCAGGAAAAATAAGTGGTTGTGCGTTAGTGCATTCTATCTCTTCCACCCCTGGGGAAGGGCTAGGTGGATGCCCTTGGTAAACCCTGGCAGCAGAGTCTTCAAACAGCATAAGAGACTGCTGCATAACTTGAGGCTCAGACAGTTTCCCTGATATGTATGGGGGTGATGTGACAGACCGATGGGCTTGGTTTTCATGCGCCATCTGTGCGCTTTCTGCAGAAGACTGGGTGGGAGATAATGTGAACGTGCTGGATCCACTGTCGGCCACCCAATTGACTAATGCCTGTACCTGCTCAGGCCTTACCATCCTTAGAACGGCATTGGGCCCCACCAAATATCGCTGTAAATTCTGCTGGCTACTGGGACCTGAGGTAGTTGGTTCACTAGGACGTGTGGCTGTGGCAGAACGGCCACATCCTCTCCCAGCACCAGAGGGTCCACTAACACCACCACGACCATGTCCACGTCCGCGTCCCTTATTAGATGTTTTCCTCATTGTTCCCGTTCACCACAATTTTGAGAATGGCAAATTTGGGAATGCTTTTTCAACCCAGAACAAAAAGTCTGCTTTTACGGTCACTACAAATAACTTGACCAGCTAAAACTGTGCAGATTTGGTTGAATAGAGATGTGAGACCTGTTTTTTTTTGCGCTGTGTGACAGTTATAGGTTTAATCACAGAATGACACTTCTATCAGCACGCTAGCGTGTGTCTTAGGTTTTTCTGAATGACACTATCAATACCTTCAATGTAAGATTTTCTTTTTGGGATAGATTTCAAGTAGGCCTCAAATACCACAAACTATTTATTTTCAGAATGGCAAATTTGGGAATGCTTTTTCAACCCAGAACAAAAAGTCTGCTTTTACGGTCACTACAAAAAACTTGACCAGCTAAAACTGTGCAGATTTGGTTGAATAGAGATGTGAGACCTGTTTTTTTTTGCGCTGTGTGACAGTTATAGGTTTAATCACAGAATGACACTTCTATCAGCACGCTAGCGTGTGTCTTAGGTTTTTCTGAATGACACTATCAATACCTTCAATGTAAGATTTTCTTTTTGGGATAGATTTCAAGTAGGCCTCAAATACCACAAACTAGTTATTTTGAGAATGGCAAATTTGGGAATGCTTTTTCAACCCAAAACAAAAAGTCTGCTTTTACGGTCACTACAAATAACTTGACCAGCTAAAACTGTGCAGATTTGGTTGAATAGAGATGTGAGACCTGTTTTTTTTTTGCGCTGTGTGACAGTTATAGGTTTAATCACAGAATGACACTTCTATCAGCACGTTAGCGTGTGTCTTAGGTTTTTCTGAATGACACTATCAATACCTTCAATGTAAGATTTTCTTTTTGGGATAGATTTCAAGTAGGCCTCAAATACCACAAACTAGTTATTTTGAGAATGGCAAATTTGGGAATGCTTTTTCAACCCAGAACAAAAAGTCTGCTTTTACGGTCACTACAAATAACTTGACCAGCTAAAACTGTGCATATTTGGTTGAATAGAGATGTGAGACCTGGTTTTTTTTGCGCTGTGTGACAGTTATAGGTTTAATCACAGAATGACACTTCTATCAGCACGGTAGCGTGTGTCTTAGGTTTTTCTGAATGACACTATCAATACCTTCAATGTAAGATTTTCTTTTTGGGATAGATTTCAAGTAGGCCTCAAATACCACAAACTAGTTATTTTGAGAATGGCAAATTTGGGAATGCTTTTTCAACCCAGAACAAAAAGTCTGCTTTTACGGTCACTACAAATAACTTGACCAGCTAAAACTGTGCAGATTTGGTTGAATAGAGATGTGAGACCTGTTTTTTTTTGCGCTGTGTGACAGTTATAGGTTTAATCACAGAATGACACTTCTATCAGCACGCTAGCGTGTGTTTTAGGTTTTTCTGAATGACACTATCAATACCTTCAATGTAAGATTTTCTTTTTGGGATAGATTTCAAGTAGGCCTCAAATACCACAAACTAGTTATTTTCAGAATGGCAAATTTAGGAATGCTTTTTCAACCCAGAACAAAAAGTCTGCTTTTACGGTCACTACAAATAACTTGACCAGCTAAAACTGTGCAGATTTGGTTGAATAGAGATGTGAGACCTGTTTTTTTTTGCGCTGTGTGACAGTTATAGGTTTAATCACAGAATGACACTTCTATCAGCACGCTAGCGTGTGTCTTAGGTTTTTCTGAATGACACTATCAATACCTTCAATGTAAGATTTTCTTTTTGGGATAGATTTCAAGTAGGCCTCAAATACCACAAACTAGTTATTTTCAGAATGGCAAATTTGGGAATGCTTTTTCAACCCAGAACAAAAAGTCTGCTTTTACGGTCACTACAAATAACTTGACCAGCTAAAACTGTGCAGATTTGGTTGAATAGAGATGTGAGACCTGTTTTTTTTTGCGATGTGTGACAGTTATAGGTTTAATCACAGAATGACACTTCTATCAGCACGCTAGCGTGTGTCTTAGGTTTTTCTGAATGACACTATCAATACCTTCAATGTAAGATTTTCTTTTTGGGATAGATTTCAAGTAGGCCTCAAATACCACAAACTAGTTATTTTGAGAATGGCAAATTTGGGAATGCTTTTTCAACCCAGAACAAAAAGTCTGCTTTTACGGTCACTACAAATAACTTGACCAGCTAAAACTGTGCAGATTTGGTTGAATAGAGATGTGAGACCTGTTTTTTTTTGCGCTGTGTGACAGTTATAGGTTTAATCACAGAATGACACTTCTATCAGCACGCTAGCGTGTGTCTTAGGTTTTTCTGAATGACACTATCAATACCTTCAATGTAAGATTTTCTTTTTGGGATAGATTTCAAGTAGGCCTCAAATACCACAAACTAGTTATTTTCAGAATGGCAAATTTGGGAATGCTTTTTCAACCCAGAACAAAAAGTCTGCTTTTACGGTCACTACAAATAACTTGACCAGCTAAAACTGTGCAGATTTAGTTGAATAGAAATGTCAGGTCTATTTTTTAGGAGCTGGGTGACAGGCTCAACTTGCCCCTGATGTAATATATGGCCAAAAAATAACCACACTGTTGATGGTTAAATGCAATTGGGTGACACAGGCTCAGCCTGCAGCTGATGTAGTATATGGCCAAAAAATAATCAGACTGTTGATGGTTAAATGCACTTGGGTGACACAGGCTCAGCCTGCAGCTGATGTAGTATATGGCCAAAAAATAACCAGACTGTTGATGGTTAAATGCACTTCGGTGACACAGGCTCAGCCTGCAGCTGATGTAGGATATAGCACAAAACAACCACCCTATCGATGGTTAAATACACTTGGTGATAGCTCGTGCTGGCGCACCACAAGTCACAAAATGGCCGCCGATCACCCCAGAAAAAAAGTGATCTAAAAACGCTCTGGGCAGCCTCAAAAAAGTGAGCAAGTCAATAATAGCACTTCAATGATCCACAGCTGCAGATCGATCACAGAATGAAGTCTTTTGGAGGAGTTAATCTGCCTAATCTCGCCCTAACGTCGCAGCTGCAACCTCTCCCTATACTGATCATAGCAGAGTGACGTGCGGCGCTACGTGACTCCAGCTTAAATAGAGGCTGGGTCACATGGTGCACTGACCAATCACAGCCATGCCAATAGTAGGCATGGCTGTGATGGCCTCTTGGGCCAAGTAGTATGACGCTTGTTGATTGGCTGCTTTGCAGCCTTTCAAAAAGCGCCAAGAAAGCGCCGAACACCGAACCCGAACCCAGACTTTTACGAAAATGTTCGGGTTCGTACCGAATTTTGGGGTGTCCGTGACACGGACCCGAACCCGAACATTTTCGTAAAAGTCTGGGTTCGGGTTCGGTGTTCGGCGCTTTCTTGGCTATACAGTTCGGGTTCGCTCATCTCTACCCACTGATGATCTGGGTTAAAGAAGGAGCACTTGGCATCAGATATGTGGCATCAGGTGGGTTGCAGCATCAGAGTAGTAGCTCAGGCAGGTAGTCAGAAAGATCCAGTCTCTTTTATTAAAGTGTTGGTGAGGCACCATGGATGATCTAGTCTGATGCATCAGGAATTGGTGGTTGGAAATCCTGGCTGATCCACGCCTGATTCATCGTGACAATTGTCAGTCTCTCCACATTTTGGGTGGACAGGCGAGTTCTCCTTGGGGTAACTATGTAATCTGCTGCACTAAACACCCGCTCTGATGCCACATTACTGGCCAGGCAGGACAGCTTTTCCAGGGCAAACTCTGCTAGTTGCGGCCACAAATCCAGTTTGGCTGCTCAGTAGTCCAGCGGATGGCCAATGTGGGGTGGCAGGGTGCGGTCCAAGTATGCTACCACCTGCTGGTTTAGGTCCTGCACCAGGTCTACCTGCTGCTGCTGGTGAGTAGTTTCTTCACTATGCGGGTGAAGAACACTACTCATCAGCAACTGTAAACTCAGGCTGCTGCTGATGGAGCTGGTATTGCTCCTGCCACCCCACCCCTTCCCAGCAGCCAGGGCAGTGGAACGTGAGCGCAGAGGCCCCCCCCCCCCCCCGTCATACCTGTGAGAGAATGGACATTGGCGCAGATAGGCAGCGGACAACTGACTATATAAGATGTCTCTGTAGTAGTTCAGTTTGTCCTCCCTCTCAGTGGGTGTAAAAAAGGCCTCAATTCTGGACCGGTAGCAAGAGTCCAACAAGGTGAAGAGCCAGAAGTCATCCCTCTGCTGAATGGTAACAATTCGGCTGTCACTACGCAAGCAAGTCAGCATGCATCGGGCCATTTGTGCAAGTGACTCAGAGGGACTCCCTGCCTCCATCTCCACTGCATACTGCCAAGGTGTTATTGGGTCATCTGTCTCGTTTTCCTCATCACCCTGTAGCTCCTCTGGCTGCTCCTGCTCTTCCTTTCCTGTCAGCTGAGTAGAAAAACCACCCATTTTGCTACACATTGCCTGTGCTCCAATGTCCTTTTCCCCCTCCTCCTCCTCTTCTAGTTAAGCCCCCACAGGCTTATGTGGCAGTGAGATCTAAGCACTGTGTCTCCAGTCCCCTGACCAGACATTGTTACCACCATCTGTTCCAGGACATGAAGCAGTGGAATGATGTTGTTCATCCCATAGTCCTGGTGACTGACAAATAACGTGGCGTCCTCAAAGGGCCTGAGCAATTGGCAGGTGTCACGCATGAGCTGCCACTGGCTGACATCAAAGTTACACAGGGGACTACTCCTATCCGCTTGCATCATCAAGAAATCGTTGATGGCCTTTCTCTGTTCGTATAGTCGGTCCAACATAAGGGTGGAATTCCAACGGGTGGAAACTTCGAATATCAGCCTATGTTGGGGGATGCCTTTCTGCCACTGCAGCTCAAGGAGGGTGTGCTTTGCGGTGTACGAGTGGCTGAAGTGCATGCAAAGTTTCCTGGCCATTTTTAGGATGTCTTGCAGATGGGTGGAAGACTTCAGGAACCGCTTGACAACCAGATTGAACACGTGTGCCATACAGGGCGCATGGCTCAGCCTTCTTTGACGCAGTGCCGACACAATGTTCTTCCCGTTGTCGGTCACCATGGTTCCAATTTTGAGTTGTTGGGGAGAAACCCAGGATTCGATTTTTTGAGAAAGGACGCTGAGCAGTTCCTCCCCTGTGTTACTCCGTTCTCCCAGGGAAACGAGGTGCAGAACAGCATGACACCGCCATGCCCTGCACATGTGGTATGCTGGAGGGGCACTGTGACTTGTACCTACAGCGGAGGCTAAGCACATGGTGGAGGATAAAGAGGCAGAGGCGGACATTGTCGCAAGACCAACGTGACAACGTGGAGGCGGATGCGGCGTGACCTGGCCAAGTTGCTGGTGTGGCTGTGCAGGAATCACATTCACCCAGTGGGCCGTAAAGGACAAGTACTGCCCATGACCATAGTTACAGCTCCACACGTCTGCGCTGCCGTGCACTTTGGCAGACACCGACAGGCTCAAGGACTGGCCAATCTTCTGTTCTACATATTTGTGCAGGGCTGGAACTGCCTTTTTCACAAAGAAATTACGGCTTGGGACTCTCCACCTCGGCTCGGCACAAGCCATCAGTTCTCTGAAAGGAGCAGAGTCCACCACTTGGAATGGGAGGGACTGCAGCACCAGCAACTTGGACAGGAGCACATTCAGCTTCTGCGCCCTTGGATGCGTGCACGCATACTGCTTTCTCTTGGCAATCGCTTTGGTGATCGATTGCTGATGGAATGAGTGACGAGGAGTAGGAGGAGAAGGAGCAGGAGCATCTGGACCAGGAGAAGATGGGAATGACAGACAGATCCCTTCGGCTGAGGTAATGGAGCCATGATTGCCTGAAACCGGGTGCGTGTCACTGGGTGATGCAGCGGTTGCTGCGGCAGGCTGGACCACCACATCGGAGCCACGGTTCTCCCAGCCCACTTTATGGTGACGCAGCGTATGTTGACGCAGGGCCGTAGTGCCAACTTTGGCACCCTGCAAAGAAAAAGAGGGTTAGTCATCACATCCCATTGTGCAGGTGCGTGCTGCCATGGCTAGAAACACAAAGAAAAAAAACAATGCAACAACACTCTGCAATCCAAATAAAGTACAATCATGCCATAGTAAAAGAAAATATTCTGGTGCTAATGTTACACTTATTTTGTAAATTTGAGATTCCTGGGAAATACATTTTGTACAAAATTATTTGGGCCCATCTGCCACACATCAACATTGGCACCCTGGCCACGTTTCACCTTCTGCCCACATATTCTACATATGGCCATGTTAACCTCCTCCAGCGGCTTAACAAAAAACGTCCACAAATCCAAATACAGTAGGTGATTTTCTAACAGTCAGCACGGACTGACTGCTCCCACCGCTGCCTTCGTGAACCCCTGCACCACTATTTCCCGGGTAGGTAGCCTGCTGCGAAGCTGGTGGTCTACCCCGGGCACCTTTGGCTCCAGACCTGCAACTGTTGTCACCCTTCTGACTCCCAGCCATGCTTCCACCTTGTTGGTTCAGCCGATGCCTCACAGGCAAGCTGCCACCCTCTTCTCCTGATTATGATTAAGCCTCTTCTGCACCCGGCTCCCAAGTGCGATCGGCTTCATTATCATTATGGTGGAGGATAAAGAGGCAGAGGCGGACATTGTCGCAGGACCAACGTGACAACGTGGAGGCGGATGCGGCGTGACCTGGCCAAGTTGCTGGTGTGGCTGTGCAGGAATCACATTTACACAGTGGGCCGTAAAGGACAAGTACTGCCCATGACCATAGTTACAGCTCCACACGTCTGCGCTGCCGTGCACTTTGGCAGACACCGACAGGCTCAAGGACTGGCCAATCTTCTGTTCTACATATTTGTGCAGGGCTGGAACTGCCTTTTTCGCAAAGAAATTACGGCTTGGGACTCTCCACCTCGGCTCGGCACAAGCCATCAGTTCTCTGAAAGGTGCAGAGTCGACCACTTGGAATGGGAGGGACTGCAGCAACAGCAACTTGGACAGGAGCACATTCAGCTTCTGCGCCCTTGGATACGTGCACGCATACTGCTTTCTCTTGGCAATCGCTTTGGTGATCGATTGCTGATGGAATGAGTGACGAGGAGGAGAAGGAGCAGGAGCATCTGGACCAGGAGAAGCGGGGAATGACAGACAGATCCCTTCGGCTGAGGTAATGCAGCCATGACTGCCTGAAACCGGGTGCGTGTCACTGGGTGATGCAGCGGTTGCTGCGGCAGGCTGGACCACCACATCGGAGCCACGGTTCTCCCAGCCCACTTTATGGTGACGCAGCATATGTTGACGCAGGGCCGTAGTGAAACACCAAAGAAAAAAGGCCAGCACAGAAATGAATATATAATTAATCTTTATTATGGTCTCAAACCAGGACCGGAGGTAAAAATACAGATAAAATACAATACTGTGATGAATGAGAGACACACAGGAAGAAAAGACCAACACTACTGGTAATGAGCATATAAATAAAAAATATATGTATATGTCAATAGATATGAAGGCTAATGAAATCGTATAGATACAACATAGTGTATAGATGAATAAAAAGCCAGATATCTATAATACAGGCAGAGTCATGGATAGTATAGCCGGATGAAAATCCAAAAAACAGTACAAGAATAGATGAAGTGCAAAGTGCCAAAATGCAAGTACATAAATCAGATTAATATAACATCTGTATAAAGACTGATGACATAAAATACCTGAGTGGTGAACTGGATAACCCCAACGCACGTTTCGCGTTAGCTTCTTCAGGGGACAAGGTGTGTGTGGCACCCTGCAAAGAAAAAGAGGGTTAGTCATCACATTCCATTGTGCAGGTGCGTGCTGCCATGGCTAGAAACACAAAGAAAAAAAACAATGCAACAACATGAAGAGGGCACTGGCTATTTGTTCAGTCCCACTAGCTCAACCATCATCCTACCCCCAACCCCCATCCTAACCCAGGAAATAAACACACCACACCACTGCTTGGATTTAATCGGCCACAGCAGCCGTTTATTGAATACATACAAAATAAATAACATAAGTTAACCCATGACGAGGGAGGTCCTAGAAGCCCCAATAACTCCATAAACGCTGGAACACCTGCGTCTCCATCTTGCCCCCAGCCGTTGAACCCAGCTCGGAGGCAGCAACTGATGGAACGCGTAATTAGTTCCTACCAGCTCCTCAATGAGAGTCCAGCCCCTCCCGCGGGGCCCTCCCATCCTCAGGTACCACCATATTCCTCCACTTCAAGGACCTCCCCCGCCTCCACGACTGCCGCGACATATAACACAACAACGCTCCCCTCATTCCACCTCCACTAGGGTCGGGTGGGTGGGCGTTTGGATCCCCTGGCCGCACTGACCTCACTTCCGCCTCCTTCCTCCTTCTCCGCTCCGGCCACGCCCCCGCCGCCCTAGCAACTGCCGCCTTTCCTCCTACCCCGCCCCCACAAACAACTAACCCTTTCCTCACCAGTCCTTCACCGCCCGGCCTCTTCATGCGCGTCCTCCCCCACCGCTCCGCTCCAGTCCGGCCTGACTTGAAGAGGGCACTGGCTATTTGTTCAGTCCCACTAGCTCAACCATCATCCTACCCCCAACCCCCATCCTAACCCAGGAAATAAACACACCACACCACTGCTTGGATTTAATCGGCCACAGCAGCCGTTTATTGAATACATACAAAATAAATAACATAAGTTAACCCATGACGAGGGAGGTCCTAGAAGCCCCAATAACTCCATAAACGCTGGAACACCTGCGTCTCCATCTTGCCCCCAGCCGTTGAACCCAGCTCGGAGGCAGCAACTGATGGAACGCGTAATTAGTTCCTACCAGCTCCTCAATGAGAGTCCAGCCCCTCCCGCGGGGCCCTCCCTTCCTCAGGTACCACCATATTCCTCCACTTCAAGGACCTCCCCCGCCTCCACGACTGCCGCGACATATAACACAACAACGCTCCCCTCATTCCACCTCCACTAGGGTCGGGTGGGTGGGCGTTTGGATCCCCTGGCCGCACTGACCTCACTTCCGCCTCCTTCCTCCTTCTCCGCTCCGGCCACGCCCCCCGCCGCCCTAGCAACTGCCGCCTTTCCTCCTACCCCGCCCCCACAAACAACTAACCCTTTCCTCACCAGTCCTTCACCGCCCGGCCTCTTCATGCGCGTCCTCCCCCACCGCTCCGCTCCAGTCCGGCCTGACTTGAAGAGGGCACTGGCTATTTGTTCAGTCCCACTAGCTCAACCATCATCCTACCCCCAACCCCCATCCTAACCCAGGAAATAAACACACCACACCACTGCTTGGATTTAATCGGCCACAGCAGCCGTTTATTGAATACATACAAAATAAATAACATAAGTTAACCCATGACGAGGGAGGTCCTAGAAGCCCCAATAACTCCATAAACGCTGGAACACCTGCGTCTCCATCTTGCCCCCAGCCGTTGAACCCAGCTCGGAGGCAGCAACTGATGGAACGCGTAATTAGTTCCTACCAGCTCCTCAATGAGAGTCCAGCCCCTCCCGCGGGGCCCTCCCATCCTCAGGTACCACCATATTCCTCCACTTCAAGAACCTCCCCCGCCTCCAAGAACGCGCAGCTTGACCACCTCAACCCTGCGCGTCCCTCCACACACGCAAAGCAATTTCAACACCACTCTGGAGCCCCAGAGCCCACAAATCCGTACCCACCGCATTCAGGTGCACTCCATCTGCTCTCCAAAATGCACCCTCACCTTTCTCCAACACCTCATGCCGCACCACCACACCCCCATTCCTCGCCATAAACCGGCCAACTGCTCTGTTCACCTTAATCCGAGCCTTATTAAGGCTCTCCACTGACCTCGCACCCCTCCACGCCTTCCGCGGCACAATGTCTGACCAAACTGTTATGATCCCTGGAAACAACGCCCAAATCCTGAGCAAGTCAAACTTGACGTCACGGACCAATTCCCGAAAAGGACGCTTACCCAAATCATTCCCCCCCACATGTAAAACGAACACATCCGGAGGACGATCCAATCGCACGAAATGATGCACCTCCCGCAAAACTCCACCCCACAACATACCTCTAACACCTAACCACCTGACCGTAGCGCACTCCGGACTAAAACCCAACTGTCGCCCACTCGGCCTCACATCTGCTCTGATCGCACCCCAGAACACATAGGAGTGCCCCAGAATCCATACCAAAGCCGCCACCGTCCGACCTGTGAACACAAAAAAGAACAAATTAAAAACCCACCTATCACCAACCGTACCACTACAATAAAGCAGGCCTCACATATGATTTGAAATGCACCGACTCCCAACGCCCAATCCTCCTAATCACCTCCTCACTGGCGCCCCACCTGGCTGCCTCAGTTGCCGCACCAATTCTGAACGAATGACCAGAATACTCCTTAACCGGCACACCCAAAAGCTTCAAACATTTTTTAAAAACCGCCAGGAACTGAAACCTAGACAAGAAGGAGCCGTCCTCATGCCTAAGGAAAGGAACCTCATTACGCTGTAGCCCCGCCCCATAAGACCCTGCACACCGCACCGGACACATACTACAACCTGGTACCGGGAACAACGTAAAACGCTGCCCCCTGCCCTCCTGATCAGTTTTTGACCTCCGAATCCGGACATACACCCTATCCCCCGCTAACTCAACATCTTCACTCCTAAGTCCCCCCGCTCTACTCACACTGTCACACACCAACTCCCCCAAGCGAAAAGCACCGAAAAACGCCAAAGCAAATGCCGCCCTGAACAGCACTAACTTCCAACCAAAACTACAACACGAAGGACACCGGCCTCCGATAATCCGGCACCCTGCCTGCCCCCCTACGCCACCCTTTCAGCACCTGCCTAACCAAAAAACCCTTAGTCAAATCCGGAAACCCCCGCAACTTAAAGCCAAACGCTACCCCCGCAATCAAGTGGTTCACCTTTGACACCGACCACCCTTCGCCCTTCAATTGTCCTAACAACATCAACAACCTCACATCACCATCCCCAACACCAGCCCCCCAGGATCCGTTCCAAGATTCCCAGGTCGCCCACGCCTTACCATACTCCCTCCAAGTACCCGGGCTCAACGAATCCCTCAACATCCCCATCACTTCTCTTCCAGGATCCCCCACAGCCACGGCGGACACTCCAGACCTTCCAGCTCCGCTTCTGGCGCAAGAAGCCGGAACTGCTCCCACTGTAAACGAGAAAGAGAATCCGCCACTGAATTAGACACTCCAGCCACATGTTCTGCCACCAACCACATGTTAATCGACAAACATCGTAATACCAGAAACTGTAACAGCCTAACCACCGGCGGGGAAGATGCGGACAAACTGTTGATAGCCTGAACCACCCCCAAATTGTCACAATGAAAACGCACCTTCCTGTTTTCAAATTTCTCACCCCACAATACTACCGCCATCACAATGGGAAAAAGTTCCAACAACGCCATGTTCCTCACCCAACCCCGACTTACCCACGAATCCGGCCATACTCCCGCACACCATTGTCCTTGGCAATACGCCCCAAAACCCACTCCCCCCGACGCATCAGTGTACAACTCGAACTCCACACTATCACACAACTCCGCCATCACTAAAGACCTGCCATTGTACTGACCCAAAAACTCCGCCCACACCCTTAAGTCCCCTTTTAACTCCTTGCGTAACCTGATATAATGATACGGCGCTAACACCCCCGCCGTAGCAGCAGCCAGTCGTCTACAAAAAATTCTACCCATTGGCATAATTTGACAAGCAAAATTTAATTTACCCAACAATGACTGCAAATCCCTCAGCCTAATCTTCTCCCTGACCAAGGCCCTATCAATCTCCAAACGCAAATCCACCAGCTTATCCTGCGGAAGCCTGCACTCCATCCGCTCAGTATCTATAACAATCCCCAAAAAACACAACTCTGTCACCGGCCCCAACGTTTTCTCCTGCGCCAATGGTACCCCAAATCGCGCAAAAACCGACTGCACCGTGTGCAGCAACAACGAACACACCCGCGAATTCGCCGGCCCTAAACACAAAAAATCGTCTAAATAATGGATAACGGATGAACAACCTGAAACTTCCACCACTACCCATTCCAAAAATGAGCTAAAGGTCTCAAAATATGCACATGACAGAGAGCACCCCATTGGCAAACACCTATCCACAAAATATTCGCCATCCCAAAAACAACCCAACAAACCCATGCTCTCCACATGTACCGGAAGCAATCGAAAGGCCGCCTCCACGTCCACCTTAGCTATCAACGTCCCCTGCCCCAACCGCCTCACCCATCTTACAGCCGCATCAAAGGAGGTATACACCACCGAACAAAGTTCAGGATCTATACCATCATTGACCGACGCAACTCTTGGATAAGACAAATGATGAATGAGCCGAAACTTATTCGGCTCCTTCTTAGGCACCACACCTAACGGGGACACCCTCAATCCCAGAATCGGCGGCTCCTTGAATGGACCCGCCATCCGCCCCAACTCCACCTCCTTCTTTAACTTTTCCGCCACAACACCCGCGTGAACAAGCGCGGACCTAAGATTCTTAAGAACCGTAGGCCCCGCCGTAACCACTGATGGAATACTAAAGCCAAACCTAAAACCATCCCCCAACAACCCGGCCGCAACCCGATCCGGATATCTATGTAGGAACACCTGCATCTCTTCCACCCGCACCGGCGTCCGTCCCTTTTCCAGCACCATTACCCCCCCTATTCTTACCCCCTTTGAAGCAACGGTTAGCTCCATGGGCTCCCCCACACCCCGTGCACTCGTGCTTAAATTTGCACTTGGCACCAAATCTGCAATTCCCTTCATTAAAAAGGAAGCACAACCCTTTCGCCGATGCCGCTGCCAACGCCCCAGGGGATGACCCCCCGGACTCCCCACGAAAGGACTGCCCAGCCCTAGGAGGCGCCGTCACCCTCAACCACAACCCAATATCCTTATGATCCCACCGGATATCAGGCCTCACCGCCTTACGCTGCCGGAACTGCTCGTCATAACGGAGCCAGCCCACCCCACCATACACCCTATAAGCCTCCCCAATAGCGTCCTGGTAGCAAAACAGCGCCGAACAGCATTCCGGCGCCCGTTCCCCAATAACACTTGCTAATATGGCAAACGCCTGTAGCCAATTAGCAAAGGTACGTGGGATCAATCGATGCCTACGCTTATCCTCATCCTCCTTTTTCCCTTCATCCTTCTTACCCCTATCCAGGTTAAACCTTTCCAACGAGAGCAGCGAGAATATCTCCACATACTCCCCCTTCCAGATCTTTTCTCTCACTTCCTGCTTTAAATGAGCCCCCAGCGGCCCCTCAAAGCACACGTACACCTCACCCCGAGCCCTATCATCCAACCTCTGCACCTCCTCCTCCCCCCCGCTTGCGTCTCCACCGACACCGACCCTGCCCCTGCCGTAACAACCTGCGTCCCTGACCCTAGCTCCGGCACCACTCCCCACCCCGGCAATGGAGACCCCGGCAATGGAGACCCAGCACCAGCACCCATACCTGACAACCAACCCGCCAATCCCCCCAAAAACTGCCCCAACCCTTTACTAAATTCACCCATGTTACCACCCCCCCCCCACCTGGGATACCCTGAGCTAAAACAGATCCCCAACCAATCTCACCAGGCACCACGGGCGCTGTGACTCCCGCTGCCGTAGATCCTGACTCCCGCCGTAACGCCACTTCACCATAAAAACTCCTGGATGTCGACGGCTGCTCTTCCTGGACCATCTGCACGACCCTCTGCACCACGCTTGCTGGACGCCTGGACGAGACCGCAGCACCCCCCGCCGCAAGGGGATCTTCCTCCACACTGCTGGAATCTTCTCTGGGCCTGCCCTGGTATTCCTCTCCCCTCAGAGCAGCCCGAGGAACCCTGATGCTTTCTGACTGCCGAGTGGACCGCCCGCTTAAGGAAGGACTGGGCCGGTCCACCATTCCTGGTCCCGCATCCGTGTCCACTGCTGCAGGAAACGGGGGAAGGGACGTCCCGCTCCTCACAGGGCCCCGCCGAGAACCGGGATTCCTCCCACGGCGAGAGCGGCTCGCAGGAGGCTGAGCGGCCGCTCTCCGCCGCCGAGGGTCCACAGGGGGGCTCCCTATTCGGGGCCGGGCCCGGGGGGTGATTTCAGGGCTTAGGCGTGCCGGCGGGATACTCCGCCGCAGCCGGGCAGCCCTAGCAATGGGGGTAGCCACCGGAGCAGGCGATACAATGCAAGCGCCCACCTGTTCCTGCAGCCAGCCAGGCCCCCTCACCTCCGCCTCTCGCCGCAACCTCTCCAGCATCTCCTCCACCGACATACCTGGCGCCGACATCTTGAGGTCCGTCCTGCTCGTTTGGATCCCCTGGCCGCACTGACCTCACTTCCGCCTCCTTCTCCGCTCCGGCCACGCCCCCCGCCGCCCTAGCCACTGCCGCCTTTCCTCCTACCCCGCCCCCACAAACAACTAACCCTTTCCTCACCAGTCCTTCACCGCCCGGCCTCTTCATGCGCGTCCTCCCCCACCGCTCCGCTCCAGTTCGGCCTGACTCTCTGCAAACCAAATAAAGTACAATCATGCCATAGTAAAAGAAAATATTCTGGTGCTAATGTTACACTTATTTTGTAAATTTGAGATTCCTGGCAAATACATTTTGTACAAAATTATTTGGGCCCATCTGCCACACATCAACATTGGCACCCTGGCCACGTTTCACCTTCTGCCCACATATTCTACATATGGCCATGTTAACCTCCTCCAGCGGCTTAACAAAAAACTTCCACAAATCCGAGTACAGTAGGTGATTTTCTAACAGTCAGCACGGACTGACTGCTACCACCGCTGCCTTCGTGAACCCCTGCACCACTATTTCCCGGGTAGGTAGCCTGCTGCGAAGCTGGTGGTCTACCCCGGGCACCTTTGGCTCCCGACCTGCAACTGTTGTCACCCTTCTGACTCCCAGCCATGCTTCCACCTTGTTGGCTCAGCCGATGCCTCACAGGCAAGCTGCCACCCTCTTCTCCTGATTATGATTAAGCCTCTTCTGCACCCGGCTCCCAAGTGCGATCGGCTTCATTATCATCGAGTAGTGTCTGCACGTCACTGATGTCCTCCTCAATGGTCTCTGGGTCAGGATCCTGACCGCTCGCAATACCACCTCCCACGCCACTCTCCTCATCACTACTTTCCCACTTAGCAGAGGAAGCAGCGGATTTCTCCTCCAGATCTTGGCTGGGCAGTAGCTGCTGACTGTCCTCTAGTGGCTCTTCCTTGCTGAAATGCTGAACTGAGCCTACAGCATTTAATACTTCTCGCAGTGAGGGAACAGAAAAGGACAGAGGCAGGTTGAGGACAGGTTAGGGCACAGGGCCTGCTCCCAGGCCTTGCCAACTAAAGGTTGTGTCTGACAAACCCACCAACTATTGGCTGGGGGTGTCTGATGTCACTTGGGATGACGTGGATGACAGAGTAAACAATCAAGAACCGCTGGGTTACTGGTCAAGACACGACCACTGGATGATACCGGATGATACCGGTAACCTCTCTTTGCGACTCCTGCTGCGACACCCCCTTACTCTGCTACGACCTCTGCCTGCGCCAAAAACATTTATGCCTCTGCCACTCCTCTGTGCATGGTCTCGCATTTCTCTGTCTAACATACTTTTAGCTGAAATAAATAAATAAAAAGCTAATTAAAACACCCCTGAAAATTACAAAAATATTTTTTTTTTTGTACTGAAATAGGCCACTAAACGCTTTCACCACAAATAAATGCACCAGTGAAGTGCATATATATTTTTCTTTCTGTACTGAAATAGGCCACTAAACTCTTTTGCCACAAATAAGTGTACCAGTGGTGTGTATTTTTTTCTTTCTATACTGAAATAGGCCACTAAACGCTTTTGCCATAAATAAGTGCACCAGTGAAGTGCACATATATTTTTCGTTCTGTACAATTTCAACACATATAACTGCAGAAGTGAACTGAGAATATATTTTTCTTTTTGTACTGAAATAGGCCACTAAACGCTTTTAGCAGAAATAAATGCACCAGTGAAGTGCGTATATGCTTTTCTTTCTGTACTGAAATAGGCCAATAAACGCTTTCAACACATACATATAACTGCAGAAGTGAACAGAGAATATATGTTTTTTTTTGTACTGAAATAGGCCACTAAACGCTTTTAGCTGAAATAAATGCAACAATGAAGTGCATATATTTTTTCCCTTTTTGTACTGAAATAGGACACTAAACGCTTTCACCACATATAACTGTAAAAGTCAAATGCGTATATATTTTTCTTTTTCCACAGATATAAGCCACTAAAGGCTTTTCAACATAGCACTTGCACCCAAATAACAAGAACAAATTGCTGGAATGCCAGAGCTGTATAATGGCTGTATAGATCCCAAAATTATGTTTCCCTGCACTTGTAAATCGCTTTTTTTTTTCACAATGAGGTTTTTCTAGCACTGTCCGTAGCGACTTGAGACCTTTCTTCCTGCACTAAGATGATGTGAAATGATTCCTCCCTATCCTTTCCCTGCACTTATAAATCGTTTTTTCAGGTTTTTTTTTAAATGAGGTTTTTCTAGCACTGTCCCTAGCAACTTCAGACGTCTCTCCCTGCACTAAGATGCTGTGAAATGATTCCATCCTATCTTTCCCTGCACTTATAAATAGTTTTTTATGGGGTTTTTTTCACAATGAGGTTTTTCCTATTGCTGTCCCTAGCGCCTTCTCACATCTGTCCCTGCATTTAAAACACTAGAAAATGTCTGACTCTAAGATGGCCGCCGTATTTATAGGGCGGTGACATCACAGGGCCGGCTGGCTGCTAATTGGCTGCATGCGTGGCATTATGGGTCAGCCTGCCTTCCCAGAGTTCCTTGCCCCATGTCCTCACATGTGTAGCCGCCATTTCCACGAAGCGTGAGGAAATTCTCATTTGTTGCAAATCAAATTTTTCCTGAAATTCAGATCGAATTTCACTTCGTCTGATTCGATTTGCTCATTTCTAATAACCATCAATAGGCTGCCACACACATCACAACAACTGGATGGTCACATATAGGTACATAATGCATAAACAACTCCTGACAAAGTATCACAAATCAGGTGTTTTTTTTTCCAAATCTGGTCATCACACACCACTAATTTTGAGTTATGTCATGTAAAAAAGAAAGGAAAAGAAAGGCAAGGTAGGACAGATTGAGATGTGAATCATGGTAGACGTAAGTCCACAAGAGAGAAAGACCCTCTTTGCAACTGCTAATAGAACGAGGTCCCACACTATGATGTTCATTTTCCATAATAAGCCATATGTGCAGACTTTTTTTTCATTTGGGACAACCCCATTTTGTGGGGGAACACAGTAAATTTCAGTTTAAAATGAACAGTTTGCTCTATATCTACTATTAAATAAGTTAAAAGGTTTGTATCATGAGAAAAAACACTTTCAGCTCGGGCCAGCCTGACAAATAGTTTATCGCAATTGGTCCAGCTTACAAAAAACCTAGGTAGTCATGTTTCTCACCCATGGAAGCTATAGCCAACCATATATTTCCCCTCTAATAGCATTGGGAATGTAGAATTACTGTATGTATGGCTATTCAAATAATTGTCCATGTAAGACAACTACTGACTAAATCCAAAAGAGCCACAGGCACCCCTATGATCTTCATAGGCCTTAATAAGGCACATGGAATGAGTTTGTCCACTTACAGTAGGACTCTCATCTCATAATCACAGCAGACAGTGGCTATAAGAAGTGTCTTACGTTACATAGATAGCCCATTATTTCAAAGCTGTGTAATTCTTTAATTCTTCGATGGTGGCTCTGCAGTATAATTATACAGTGTATTACAGCTGATTGTAGGTATGCCAGTATGGTGACACACTGTGATGAACTTATTATTGGAGAACCCTTCTAAGCACAACATAGTACAAAAAGGAAGTCACATTTCCTGTTTGATCAACATTCTTAAAATAATCCTTTATGAAGGTAGCTGTAGTTTTGTAATGTATCTATTTTACCTTTATTGCTCCTATCTTCTTTTCTGGGCTGTGATAACATGACTATGTCCGAAAACCCCTTTAAGAGACCCTTTGGAGGGTCTTTACTGTCAGCAACTAAGCAATTAGACATTTCTGCAGGGTCTTCTGCCTTCTGCCACAGTCCTATTAGGACCAGGAAATGTCTTTACTTCTATTTGGTGACATTGGGTTGCCAAGGCAAATGGTGACTGAGTCTATTTAAAGAGAAAACCCGCCGTCAAATATTGCTTGGTGATTCGAATTTAACCTTCCTGGCAAATTTTTCTGTGCATTTTGATTCCTATGCTATTGTTCTTCTTCCCTGCCTAGTCCTCAGGATACCATGTCTGGTACAGTACTTGTAGTACTACTCCTGGTCCTTACTCCTGGCTATTCCTTACTGCTCTCTTTCCTTGACCTCAGGCAGGGGCCTAGCTATTTCTTGACCTAACCCTTTCACTTCAGCCAGAGGTGTAACTTGACCAGCATGCACTTTCTATAATATTGGTGTCTTCTCATGTGGCACAAGGGTCTTTGGGCCCCCTCAGGCTCCTGGGCCCGGTAGCGACTGCTACCTCTGCACCCCCTATAGCTATGTCCCTGACCTCAGGATACCATACCTGGTGTAGCGGTACTCCTTGTCTTGACTCCTGATTATTGCTGACTATACCTCTGCCTTGCATGTCAGTTACTATGCCTGGTATCTGTTCAGCTACTCTTGGTTCTGAATCCTGGCTATTCCTTACTGCTCTCCTGCCTTGACCTCGATATATGGTACTCTGTGTCCTAACTCCATGTTATTGCTGATTATACATCTGCCTTGCCTGTCAGTTACTACTGTACATGGAATCTGTTTAACTACTTGTGGTGGTGGCCACTGCTTTTGCTCCTGTCTCACCCCATGCCCTGTTGCATCTTTGCTGCTCTCTTAGTGAATAGTACTCTTGGCTTCTTTGCTGACCACGCCTTGCCACCACTGCCAATCCATGACTATTCTAGGGGCCACAAAATGAGAATCCTCCTGCAGCAAAGTGAATGCTCTCTTGCAGGGGTTGAGGGTGCAAACCTAAGGATTCCTTAGAGTCCATACTCCAGTCTAGCTAGTGGCAAATAGATTGTAATATAGAGTTCACTTTCTGGTATGTCATCTAAAGAAGCGATAGGTTTGGTCTAATTCTAGTCAAGCTTGATTGTGATATAATAACAGAGCTGATAACAACAGAAAAATAGATGACCAAATGATTTGGTCATGGACTGAGTGGAATTTATATACATTATATGGAGAAAAGTATCAGGACTCACATCTCAATCATTGAATTCAAATGTGTCCTTGAGTTCCATTGCCAAATGTGTATATAATCCAGCACTAGCCATGAAGACATTTGTGAAAGAACGCTAATTCTAAAGAGCTCATTGAATTCCAGTGTGGTCCTGTACTAGGATGCCACAGCTGCTACAAGTCAGTTCCTGAAATGTCTTCTCTCCTAGATATTCCAACATCAACTGTGAGTGATATTATTGTAAAGTGGCAGCATTTAGGAACCATTGTAAATCAGCCACAAAGTGTCAGACCATGCAAAGCTACAGAGCGGGCTTGCCGAGTGCTGAGGTGCATAGTGCCCGGAAATCACCAACTCTCTGTTGACTACATAAACGCAGAGCTTCCAAACTCCTCTGGCATTAGCATCAATATAAAAACAAGCAGTGGCATGCAAGCCTTACGTCACCAAGCATAATGCCAAGTGTTGGCTGGAGCCGTGGCAAAGGCGTTCTGTGGAGTGACATTATGGAAAATTGTAGGCTTCCAACTTTGTGGAAAAAGTTTGGGAAAGGTCCATTACTGTTCTAGCATGATTATGCCTCAGTGCACAAAGGTCCATAGAGGCATGGTTGGGTGAGTTTGGTGTGGAATAAATTGACTGGCCACACAGAATCCTGACCCCAACCCCATCTAACACCTTATGGATGAAGTAGAATGGACATTGTGAGCCAGGCCCTCTCATCCAACAGTGTCTGACCTCACAAATGCTCTTTTGGATGAGTAGGCAAAAATTCCCACATACACACTCCAAAATCTTGTTGAAAGCCTTCCCAGAAGAGTGAAAGCTGTTTTAGCTACAAAGGGGGTCAAACTGTATATTAATGCACATGAATTTAGAATGGGATGTAATTAAATCTCTTATAAGTGAAATGCCCCATTACTCTCTTCCATATAGTGGTAGTATCAAGACATTGAAATAGAAATGTAAGGAGAAGTCAAGTTCTCTGCCGATTCTTCATTGTGCATTACTGCTTGCGGTTAACTGTAGTTTGTGGAAACTCATTATAAATAAGACTTGGAACTTTCAAGCTCTTGAATTTTTTCCCACAGGAATTTCAGGAAAAGCAAAACTCATTATGAAGAGTTATTTTAAGGAAAACCACTCTCGGTTAATGTTGCTGAGCATCTAACATCATTGTGATGTGTTCTGCCCCTATAAGTAGATATTGGATGTTTTATTTAACCACGGTCAGTCTCTATTTTCTGACAGTTCATTCCTAAGTTTATCTTTTTTGATTGCAATATACCTTAAGAAACAAAAAAAGGCAAGTCAAATGCCAAGTAGAACAAAGCCAGTGCCTCTCGCCCTTGTCATTGCATCTCAAGCTTTGCTTGTTCAGAAGGACATAATTGACTTCATTGAAGCTGATCCAACTCTGAGGTTTATCGGATTTCTTTAGTTCCCAAGTTACACAGCTAAATCTGTCCAATTACTACTCAATTTTTGTTAGACCTGATTTGACACTTAGACAGAATGAGATCACCTGGATGAATTTGAATATATTTTTATGGGATTTATTTTGGTTTTAGAAGCCATAGTAGCTGGAGAGCTCCATGGTGGAATTGAAGGCTTTGTTCAATCTCTCACCCTCTTCCTGAATTAAACATCCTTGTAAAGGGGCCCATTAACTTTAGATAGCTATTTTTCCATAAATACTCATACTTGGCTTGGCATAGGGTGCATATATTGATTGGGAGAGGGGAATGCATTACTGAAGGCAGTGTCATACATAGAGAAGTAAGGGCCCCATAACAATGATCAAACCAGGCCCACACACACAGGACAGAAGGGTTTCTGCCTAAACCCTTTTCAACAACCCTGCCTCATTTGCTAAAAGTTGTTCCTTTAGAGGGCAGAGTCCTGACCAAGTTTTCATCTCCAGTAGAAGAGGAGATAATCCCAACTAAGACTGGACCCCTCTTGCCCTGGGCCCCTTAGCAGTAGCATGGTCTGCCGCTATGGTCGTTACGCCCCTGACCAAAGGTAGGTGAACCCGATTTTGTGTCAATCTCGCTGTATTTCTCGGCGAGATTGAGCACATACGAGCCCCATCGCGGGAGCCAGCGCCGAGCTGGCTTGCCGCGATGGAGACAGAGCCGTCATAGAAGCGACGGGAGATCCGACTTGGATTCCCGCCAATTCTACACGTGTGCGGCGTTTGTTATGAATCCTGAGGGGGAAGTCCCCGCCGGATTTGAAATAAAAATCCGGCCTGGGTCCCGCCCTCAGGAGCATACCGGGCCCTTAGGTCTGTTATGGGTTGTAAGGAGAGCCCCCCCTACGCCGAAAAAAACGGCGTAGGGGGTCCCCCTACAATCCATACCAGACCCGTATCCAAAGCACGCTACCCGGCCAGCCAGGAAGGGGGGGGGGACGAGCGGGCCCCCCCCCCCCCCCTCCTGAGCCGTACCAGGCTGCATGCCCTCAACATGGGGGGTTGGGTGCTCTGGGGCAGGGGGCGCACTGCGGCCCCCCCACCTCAGAGCACCCTGTCCCCATGTTGATGAGGACAGGGCCCCTTCCCGACAACCCTGGCCGTTGGTTGTCGGGGTATGCGGGCGGGAGGCTTATCGGAATCTGGGAGCCCCCTTTAATAAGGGGGCCCCCAGATACCGGCCCCCCACCCTAAGTGAATGAGTATGGGGTACATCGTACCCCTACCCATTCACCTGCAAGAAAAGTGGTAAAAACACAAATAAACCACACAGTGTATTAAAATATTTTATTTTTCTGCTCCGGAGGCCGCCCCCTGTCTTCTTTATTAGCTCTTTTACCAGGGGGGGGCTCTTCTTCTTCCGATATCCCGACGGGTCTTCTCCGCTATCCGGGGGGTCTTCTCAACTCTCCGGGGTTCTCCTTCTGTCTTCTCCGCTATCCGGGGGGGTCTTCTCAACTCTCCGGGGTTCTCCTTCTGTCTTCTCCTTCTGTCTTGTTGTCTCCTTCTGTCTTCTGTCTCCGGGGTTCTCCTTCTGTTTTCGCCTCTCTCTGTTGTTGACTCGGCGCACCCCGGTTCTTCGTCTCGCGAGACTCCGCGCACCCCGATTCTTCGTCTCGCGAGACGTCTCACGAGACGAAGAATCGGGGTGCGCCGAGTCTCGCGAGACGAAGAACCGGGGTGCGCCGAGTCAACAACAGAGAGAGGCGAAAACAGAAGGAGAACCCCGGAGACAGAAGACAGAAGGAGACAACAAGACAGAAGGAGAAGACAGAAGGAGAACCCCGGAGAGTTGAGAAGACCCCCCCGGATAGCGGAGAAGACAGAAGGAGAACCCCGGAGAGTTGAGAAGACCCCCCGGATAGCGGAGAAGACAGAAGGAGAACCCCGGAGAGTTGAGAAGACCCCCCGGATAGCGGAGAAGACCCGTCGGGATATCGGAAGAAGAAGAGCCCCCCCCTGGTAAAAGAGCTAATAAAGAAGACAGGGGGCGGCCTCCGGAGCAGAAAAATAAAATATTTTAATACACTGTGTGGTTTATTTGTGTTTTTACCACTTTTCTTGCAGGTGAATGGGTAGGGGTACGATGTACCCCATACTCATTCACTTAGGGTGGGGGGCCGGTATCTGGGGGCCCCCTTATTAAAGGGGGCTCCCAGATTCCGATAAGCCTCCCGCCCGCATACCCCGACAACCAACGGCCAGGGTTGTCGGGAAGGGGCCCTGTCCTCATCAACATGGGGACAGGGTGCTCTGAGGTGGGGGGGCCGCAGTGCGCCCCCTGCCCCAGAGCACCCAACCCCCCATGTTGAGGGCATGCAGCCTGGTACGGCTCAGGAGGGGGGGGGGGGGCGCTCGCTCGTCCCCACTCCCTTCCTGGCTGGCCGGGTAGCGTGCTTTGGATACGGGTCTGTTATGGGTTGTAAGGAGAGCCCCCCCTACAATCCATACCAGACCCGTATCCAAAGCACGCTACCCGGCCAGCCAGGAAGGGAGTGGGGACGAGCGAGCGCCGTACCCGTTTTTTTCGGCGTAGGGGGGGCTCTCCTTACAACCCATAACAGACCTAAGGGCCCGGTATGCTCCTGAGGGCGGGACCCAGGCCGGATTTTTATTTAAAATCCGGCGGGGACTTCCCCCTCAGGATTCATAACAAACGCCGCACACGTGTAGAATTGGCGGGAATCCAAGTCGGATCTCCCGTCGCTTCTATGACGCGCTTGCTGGGATGTGCTGTCACTATCCCAGTGAGTGCGAGATCTCGGCACCATGTCGCCGAGTATCAGCGCGACGCTGTCGTGCTAAAAACACAATGTCAGAAACACCTACTGTACAAATGATTTGAAATGTTGAAATCATCAGATATCTGTCATCAGCAAAGGAATAGGAGACCCCGTTCCTACATATACATTAGATAGTTGTCCCACTAAAACGCCCCCTCCTCCACTTGATTGACAGGGCCAGCGAGCGCTCTCATCCTCCAGCTGGCCCTGCCTGCAGCTCAAATCCCGCGCCTGCGCCGTACTGGTCGTCATTCGGCGCAGGCGCTCTCAGAGAAGGACACTTGCTTGGCTGCTCCTTCCTCAGTGCGCCTGTGCCAATGACGTCAGCCCTACACCCAGAAAAGAAGACTTCTCTTCCGGGTGTAGGGCTGACGTAATCGGCGCAGGCACACTGAGGAAGGAGCAGCCAAGCAAGCGTCCTTCTCTCAGAGAGCCTGCGCCGAATGACGACCGGTACGGCGCAGGCGCGGGATTTGAGCTGCAGGATGAGAGCGCTCGCTGACCCTGTCAATCAAGTGGAGGAGGGGGCGTTTTTTCAGACAGAGGATGCGGCGGCTACCAGCAAGTCCGCCCAACTTGCTGGTAGTGAAGAAATTTACATATCACTAAAGTCCGATTTTTACTGAAATTACACCACAGCCTGAGGTAAGAGGGGTATATATCGAATCTGTAAACATTAGCAAATATATTAAGTCAAAAACTGAAAATTGGTGTTTGGGGGGTGACAGAAGCCCTTTAAATGGAGTCTGTCATCTCCAAAGTCAATTTCAATATAAATAATGTGTCAGATGCATCGCCATCCGACCCAATTTGAGGTCATTTTTTGAAGCTGCTAAAATTGCCATACAATTTTAAGTATGTATGTTATTTTAATAAAACGTGGGGTATAGCATATTCAGAAGTAAAAAATGTGAAAAAAAACAGTGAAAAAAACGCATCTTTAAAAAAAACGCACAATAATCGCAACCAAAAACGGCATGTATGAAAATCAACAAAATCATATTATTTATGAACTTTGAAATATCCATGAATGTTATTTTGAGAAAATATGGTATACAGGAGACTCAGAAGTAAAGAATGCAATCAAATATCAAAAAAACGCACCAATGAAAAAAACGCATAAAAACCGCAATCAAAAAACGCATGCACAAAAACACCTGAAAATGAATGAAATTATATTTCCTATGAACCCTTGAATGACCATGGACTATTAAAATTGAAAAGAAATATGGTGGGGGAAGACCCATATTGGGAGAATCCATACTCCTTCTTTTCCAGAACACTGTTTTCCCATGATCCTTTCTTTTTCCCATGATCCTTTTCCACACAAGACCATGAGGGATATAAAAACCCACCATTCACTTATAGGGGTGATGCCACTGAGGAAGGGGAGAGTTTCCCTGAAACGCGTCTGGCGAGAGTTTCACCCTTGAAGGATTTGAACCCCGAAAGAACAGTGCACTGTTAAAAATCAGAGGATATCGAGGATTCAAACAAGACGCTCTATATCAACCTGCCTTCAACCAGCTGAAAGTTATCACTGGGGAATACTAAGCCGCCGACACAGCAAAGACCGGGACGCCGGCCTAAAGTCGGAAGTGACAATCACCCAGAAAAACCAGCTGAATAAAAAGGCCAGGTAAGCCCACAAGCGTGGGTTATCGTTACAAACTTACATCTTATAACGAAACAACAACATAGTGTCCATATAGAGCATGACTATATGTGAATACTGCATGTGAACGCAATCGGGACTTTGTGTGGAATAATTTCTCTGAGGATCCTCCTGAATAGAACTTTCGACAATCCCTGAGAAAAATATAAATATAGATGCATGCAGAAAACTCTTATGAAAAATTGAGTTTATAACAATCTTGGAACGCATGAACTGTAGGCACACAGAGTTAGGAATATAGTGCCTGCATAGAAAACCATTGTATGCGTTTTTTGCATGTAGAGTCTTCTAGTGTGTTTTTCGTATATGAATATGACCAGAGCTTGATGCGAAAAACCTCTCTTAAGGGATCCTTTCTTGAGAGATCGTTTTCGACAATCTCCTGGAATTTAAACAGTCTTTTTTGAATATTTGCAACCTGTATATGTATAGACTGCAGTGACTTAAAGTGTGATTTATTTGCAAGACAACAACCTGTTTTTAGGATCTGCAATTGAACATACACAGATTCCATTGTGTGTCATTGCAGACCCATCCATTATTGAAAATACTCAGGGCACTTTGTCTGCAATAAGTTGATCTGAATATTACAAAGCTACAACCATTGTTTAATTGAATTTTATGTATTTTATTGTATTTTATCATATTTTATCAAACATAGTTATAATAAATTGTTTCAACTCCGTGGGGCTCCGCATGTTTTGAGTGTGCCAATCCTACATTGACAATTTCAATATAAGCATATAGGGTGGAGAAACAGAAACATAACCATACCTTTCTTGTGAAAATCTGACCTTCTAATCCTGAGAAATGCTTCTTTTAAATTTTATTGAAATAAGAATTCTTGTGCACACTGAGTGTGGCCGCTCAATTAGTGTATTTGGCATCCTCTGTGTCATCGTTACTGGTTCTGAAACATTTGAACAAGAGGGAGAGACACTGGACAGTGTTATGGTGGAGCAATTGGGAACCTGAGCGGTCCAACCCCCCAGTGCAGTGAAAACATTGCTTGCACAAAAATAAAAGTAATTTCTCAAGATTACAGGATGGAATTTCTACAAGAAAGATATTTATATTTTTTGGGGCACCTATATTTTTTGGCACAATGCATTACTTTAAAAGCCGATAAACAAGGGTAAAGCTATATATACAATATTGTGGGTAAGGTGCCCTGTGAACTGTGGCCATAGTAAAGTGATGTACAGTATATTGCCATATACTTAAATCACAGGTAACCTGTCATATAGGAGTCATATGCCCAGAACAGGAGGTCAATGGGTGGTGCAATTACAGTGGCATGCAGAAATTTGGGAGCAGTACTCTCTTGTATTCCCTTTTGGGTACTATTCACTGGTCCTTTATGTATGCTTTGTCCAGATTGCTTGCTGCATTGTAGCCCCCTGTTCTATGTGGGATTCATTTTCTGTTTTTATCCTGGAGCATTTTTATCAAATGTTGTTATAATAAAGATCATGTTGTTTGATTATCTTGACATATTGTGTGGTGTTGCTATTTTTCAGAGCTATGTGTTATGGTACAGCTAGAAAGAGATAAAAAAAAAGAAGAAGAACCTGCGTAACATAGGAGTCAGCAGGGTAACGTACAACTACAGCTAACTAGACTTTGCTGCTTGTGAGGGACTACAGTTAAGACACCCATTGCATTTAACCATGCCTTGGCAAGATGTGCCTCTAAGACCTGTATACCGTGGTGGACACAACAGCCACAATTGCCAGATAACAGTTGATATGCAGAGATTCAAGAGAGAGAGAGAGAGAGACTTTAGTAAGACAGCATACCAACGGTGCCATTATATGCCAATGTGCCAGCCTCCATACCTTGCCATCTGGGAAAAGTATTGGAACTGTGTACAGATTATTATTGGATGTATTACAACTCCTATTTTCCACTCAAAAAGAGACATTTATTCTTCTACCCCTGGCCTGGTTTCCTGACTCCTAAATCACTGTAACTTCCAGGCACCCATACAACCACCAACATCAAGGGCACCCCAAACTACCATCAAGCACGAGCCCCAACTACAAGAATGTGCCAAGGGAAGAAAGGGTGCATCCTCTTTTCACTGAATTGGCCTTAGATATCAAAGGCCTGAAAGAAACTACTGTGACAAATCCTATAGTCAGAGCCACTACCACTCCCATCCTCTGCTCCGGCTCCTCAAAGGCTCACTGCATCTATGCACCAGTTTTCTGTTATTAGCTCTACAGATCTAACTTGGGTCCCTAGCAGCAAAGTCCATCTGGCCTCACAGCAGGCTCTGGTGAAGAGCCTAGGGGCAACCTTAGCTTTCTACCACCGAAAATGTTTTTTAAAGGTTGGTAGCAGTTTTAGGGTTCACTAGCTGTGGTCCAGAAAGCGAGCTTAGTACTCCCTGACAATTGTGTGGAGATTTTAATTCACGTGTGTCTTATGTTATCATGATTTAAGCCTTTCAAATGTTTTCAGATGGTGTTAATTCACAGTTGTTCTTCAATATAATGTTTCAAGTTCTTAAATGTTCTCAGCCCATGTTTATTTTTTCATGTTGTATGTTATCTTAATGCTCCTATAAAAACTATGTCATGAGGATTCCAATCTTATAAAAGTTGTCGGCCGGTGTAATGCTTGATTATAGTTTACATTCAAGAAATTGTACCATTGATAAAAAAAAAAAGAAAAGAAGAATGCTTTGATGAGCAAATTTCTCATGTCATCCCCGAATTCGCCATGAGTCAGCCCTTTGTAATATTTAGCATTCTAAGGCATGACTTTTATTTGGCATAATAGAGAAACCCTTGAGAGGTACAGTCGTAAAACAGCTTTCCCCTATCATAATACATTAAAGTTTAGCAGCACGCTTGGTTAAATCGGAACACAAGGCTACATTTTTGACAATGAATTTTTTGGTCGATGATGATTATTTTAATTACGTATAAACCTTTTAGAAATTTTGACCAGCAATTTTTGGAAGGATATTAGTTCAACTGATGACAAGTTGTCTGTATATTATATCTTAGACATAACCGGTTTATAAAATTAGTCTGGAAATAATTAGGGATGATGAATATTTTTGAGACTTGAGTCATGGTGCTTTAAGACTTTATAGTTCTTAGTGGCTTTATTAGGGCAAGTGTTGTCAACAGACTTGGTTCCTTCCACTTTAAAGTCCTTTTAATAGTTCTCCCTAAAAATTATGTTATTTGTATTAAGCTGCATAAATTGTAATTTAAGTAAAAAGCCTTGAAAATTTTATCAAAAGCATTCAAATGAGTCTCTCCCCAGGTCAGCTAATGAGTTGTCATGAGTTGGCCTCTTTGCTGTAGTGCACCTCCTGCAGACTAAGACAGTTAACCATGTTTTTCATCAAAAGAATTGCTCATTAGTAGAGCTTTCAGAAACTGATTTGATTATAGTTTCACTTGATAAAGTGAAATATTTTCAGCTCATTAGGATGATTATGATTCAAGGTCATCTTTTGAAGCTAGTCCTGTCAATATAAGATAAATGGGCCCTCATCTTTTTCCTTTCCTTACGTTTTGTCCTTTATAAACTCTACTGTGAAAAAAAAGTTCCATACCCATAATTAATTTTTTCATTCCTCCGCTACAAAGCTGAAAATAATAAGAGAACAAAAGGTTCTGGCTACCAACAAGTCATTGAAGAACTATTAAGAGATGGAGGAGGCTAACTTGTGTAATAGAAATCAGAAGAAATCCTTGAAAAGTTTCGGCTTTTGAAATTCGGCTATTTTCTCCTTGACCTTTGTAAAGTTTCTCCATGAGCTTTGTACTGTACGTTCATTTACATGAGTCTTTGGATGAAAAATGCAACTCTAGTTATCAAACTCCCCCAAGAGTGATATCCACCTGTTCAGGGACAATGAGCAGGCATCGGCAGTCAGGATCCGTTAGGTGCCCCTGCCTATTATCTTTCTTTTTTTGACACACGGCTAATTCAAGGTGTGAAATATGGTCAAAAGTAATTTTTTGACTGGCCTCTGAAGTTTACTTTTAACATATATAAAAAGTGACTACTGAATCATAGGGACTAAAATATGCCTGGAAACATATGCTTATATTAGCAGAATTATCTCTGAAGTTAAAGTCGGAGAAGAATGATAAAATTACAAAGGACTGGTTTGGATTTAATCAAAATGGCAAATCAGGTTATACTGTAAGTGTCAAAATTCAAATCACTCAAAACAGTTGATCGATTCAGGTCAATTCTACTTGATTTGAAGTGATCCAGTTGGCCAGAAAACTTGTGTATCACACGGTGGGGTCTCCTAGGACTCATATTTTTTCTCTTTTGTGCCTCACTTATAATATTAGCTTCTCTCTCTCAAATTTGTCCAAATTGAATCACCAAAATTATGGCTTCTGATCCACCTAAAAGTTTGACAAAATTCTGGTCAAATCTGATTAATTTACAGTTGATTCACTCATCTTTAGTAAAACTGCCTTCCCTTTCAGGTTATGAAAATATTGAGGATTCGTACAGAACTCCATAAAGTACCAATTTTATATATTTTTTTCTTTCTGTCTGATGAATCCCACAATAAAAATAACATTCTCTAAAATGATTGCTTCTGTTGGCAAATGTCCCTATAAAATGGTGCAGAATCGAGGCAGCATATGGTGGCACATTCACTTTCTACAGCTCCAGATTCCGCTGTACAGCCTCTCCTTGAGGCCTTAGTCTAACTTGCCTTTAAGAGTCTCGGAAGCTAGTGAACAACTCATGCAGAAACTGTTATAGCAGTCATATTGGATCTCCCCCACTTCTATGAAACCAATCTCCAAGACTATGGCTAAGCAGTACAATAAAGGGTTTGTGAAATTCCTGTAAGGCCTGCATCCCCTTCATTGCCTACATAAGCTCATCAGCTTGTCTAGTTTGGCTGCTGTGTCTGGTAATCCAGTTTTTTTTTGTTTACTATATAGAGTTGATGTATTCTGCAGCGCTTTACAGACATTAGCATTAGGCTGTCCATAATGGAGCTCACAATCTACCGTAAGTTCCCTATCAGGATGTCTTTGGAGTGTGGGAGGAAACCCACACAAGCACGGGGAGAACATACAAACTCCATTGAGATGTTGTCCTTGGTAAGATTTGAACCTAGGACCCCAGCTCTGTAAGGGACCAGTGCTGACCACTAAGCCACCATGCTGCCCATCTATGGTCAGGATCAGTCATCAATAGCAGATCAGTGAGGGTCTGACATCAGATACCATCACTGATCAGCTGTTTTGGGCAGCTGGCAAGGCCAGAAACTATATATTAGATGGAGTAGAAGCAGAAGGCTCTATAGAACTGAATAAGAGCTAAGCTGCAGTACCCTGGCATGGCCACTACACACTGCATGGAGTTTTCTGCTTCCAGCTCTGTACACTTTTTAAATTTTTGGCGCTGAGGCTACCTGAAGCAGCTGATCGTTTTGATGCCGGGTGTCAGATCTAATATTTATATAATATTGATGAACTTTCCTGGGAAAAGGTCATCAAAATATCTGTTGTCTGGACAATCCCTTTAATTTAGGCTTTAGATTTAAATTGGGAAACCCCATAGGGACCAATGTGAATAATAACTTTCTCTGCACAGTGATGTGGAATATGTAAGCACTCTATAAATAAAAATAAATAAAAAATAAGTAAGGAGCATATTGCAAAAAGCAGTTCCCTTTGGCCCAACATACAATACATATGAAGCAAGGGATAACAAATCTGCCCCAGTATGGGAGGAGAATTTTTTTTTCTTCTAAGGACTTCCGATAAACATCTTTCAAAACCAAAAATGACCATAATATTCACTTATGTCTTTTTTTTTTCTATTGGGTTTGGCCATGTTTTGTTTTTTTCGTTTATTTTGCCTGTACTTTGAGATTCTGGATATGAACACGTTACACACAGAAAAAAACTGCAATTAGAGAGTGCTGCAATTATACTATTTTTGTGTCTGATTTCTATTTATTTATTTTTTTAAGTTAAAAGTGTTTTATTGACATTTTAGAGCAGGGCTCCATACTGCGATGTCGAGACAATAAGCTAAGCAAATTAGCATTTCCTGCCTAAATGGCAAAGGATGACTTAGAAACATTGTATTTGAATATTTCTGAAAATTCACATATTACTGTTCTGTTCCAGCTGAATATTGTGCTAACATTTGGCAAAACCATCAGGGGGGATTTTTATGTGTGAAGCAAAAGATGAATTGTCCAAGAAGAAAGGGCCCCACAGCCCACATGATCTTCTCACCACATGCTATTTGTCTACTGTTTGCTTGCATTTCAGATTGTTGGGAAAAGAAGAAAAATAAAATATCTTTCACATTTTTTTCTTTCGAGAAGATTTGGAGGATTATTCATCCACCCATACTTTGAGAAGCTTTTGAAGTGGGTCAGGCCATGCCTTGCCTGGGATCCATCTCTTAGACATTGAAGCAAACTATATCTATATATATATATATATATATATATATATATTATTTTTTTTAAATTGACAATAAATAAAAAAATGATGTTCTTTAATGCCAAGCCACCATTAGCAATCTCATATTGACAACAACATATAAGTAAACGCATTGTGGTGTTTCCCGCACACCCTCACTAATGGCAGGATTATTTATCTTCTGGCTAGTAAGCCCAGACAGCAACAAATAATTGTCCTTCTCTTAATTCAATGGACTGTTCCTTTAATGGACCACTTTTTGGAAAAAAAAAAAGTTGATTTGTTGGAGACACGTAAAGAAACAACTCAATAGAGGAAGGAAATTTATCATGAAGGACATTTTGAAAAATCAGTTTCGCTAAATAAAAATGGAAAATGGTTGGAATTTTTTTGCACAGCCACACTGACACATTTTTTGACTTTTTGAATGCAGAATTCTGGAGTGGAGGGCTTGATAAATTGCCCCCTATATTTTTTGCAGTGGCATAAATGCTAGTGCATTTAGGTAGATTTTCAGTACAGAAGATTGGGTCATTCAACCAAGACAAATTGACACCCAAGATTCACCTCTCCCTAGGCTACACCTCGATCTAAGAAGCCCTGCACCCAGGAGCAGACATAGACACTAGAGGGCGACTGTGCAAGAATAGAATGTGGGTCCTAGCTAATTTATCCACATCATGGTGCTCCTGTCATACTAGAGGATTACCTAATATCTGTGGGCGATTTTATGCATATGCCATGTCATTCTGTACACTTTTATGCCACCATTTTGTAATATTGTCTGTATGTGGCTGCTCTGTCTGGAAACCAGTAATTAATTCATATTCTCCTTGGAGGAAATCAAATTATCACCGGCCTGTGAAAAACTGGCTCTTTAAAAGTGGTAACACAATGTTTCCTGGATTCTACACCCAAGCCCCATGGAAATGACTAACACCCTAGACATGGTGGCACCCCCACCACCACCACCACAGCAGAAGGTTCAGGAGTTTCACAGATTGAATACCAGAGGATTAATAAAATATGTCATAAGCTGTAACTCATTCTTGGTAATCCTCACGTTTGGTAGAAGGTGGGCATAACAGAGAGTCTAAACACCTAAACCACAACAGCCACATAATAAGGATCTCCCATTCTGGGAACCACACACAGGTCATATGTGGTATTAAAGCGATCGGCATTATGAAAACATGTTGGCACCGTACGTTCGTCAAAGTGGACGGATAGACATGTTTTATTGATATTTCACATCTGCTAGCTGAGCGACAGAGGTGGAGTATACATGTGTAATAAATACCTTCCCAAAAGGCTGGGCCAAGAATGGGAGGGAGACTCCTCTCAGCTCCACCCTCTACAGAACTAGGATAAAAATGAGGTATTTTGGACATTTCTTTGACACAATTTGGGGATCCAAATGACTTTGAGTTGTGTCCGCATTCTCTCTCCACCCCGGGACAAAAATAGACTCTTCTCAAGCCATTTGCTAAGTATTAAAAAAGTTTCTGTTTTAATCCTTTTATTTTTTATAACTGTTTCTGCATGACTATGTGTCTCTGTCATGTATTTAACTTTTTTGTAACCTAAGTAATGTACATTTTTATTACATTACATTTTATTACATATTTTATTACATTAGTTACATCTTTAATGGTTTTACCTTGTGACCTGAGCAAGTCAATTAAAGTCACAGCTTTGGGGGTATTTTTTTTTATTATTATTGCATTGTATTTATTTTAAGCTTAAAATAATTTTTTCAATTGGCCTTTATTAAAACATGGAATCCTTTTTGTGTATAGAGCTGAGATTCTATAGCAGCCTGTGGATTTTCTGTCTTTTCCGTCAGTTGGGGAGCAGACGGACTCCTTATCTCTGCTCTCTGACATTATAAACAATCCTTATAGCTCAGTTCTTATCTTACTGATAAGAACGTGGCTAAGGCTACTTTCACACTCGCGTTTTGGCTTTATGTTTGTGAGATCCATTCAGGGCTCTCACAAGCGGTCCAAAACGGATCAGTTTGCATTCTAATGCATTCTGAATGGAAAAGGATCCGTTCAGGTTGCACCAGTTTTCATCAGTTCAGTCTCCATTCCGCTTTGGAGGCGGACACCAAAACGCTGCTTGCAGAGTTTAGGTGTCCGTCTGATGAAACTGAGCCAATGGGGACGGATCCGTTTTCACTGACACAATCTGGCACAATAGAAAACTGATCCGTCCCCCATTGACTTTCAATGGTGTTCAAGATGGATCTGTCTTGGCTATGTTAACGATAATACAAACTGATCCGTTCTGAACGGATGCAGATGGTTGTATTATCTGAACGGATCCGTCCATGATGGATCCGCACAAAACGCGAGTGTGAAAATATTCTTAAATAAGTGTTTATGACTAGAGTTGAGCGAACACCTAGATGTTCGGGTTCGGGAAGTTCGGCCGAACTTTAAAAAAAAGTTCCGGTTCGGGACCTGAACTTGATCCGAACTTGGACCCGAACCCCATTGAAGTCAATGGGGACCCGAATTTCACTTTATTATTTTCTGTTATAACATAGTTATAGCGGAAAATAATAGTATTAGCTTTTTCAGATCTGAGTTTTCAGATCGTGAAAACTCAGATCCGACAGTATATTCTAACACAGAGGTGTTCCCATGGTGATGGGGACGCTTCAAGAACTGTGTACTAAGAACTGTGTACATAACTGCCCCCTGCTGCCTGGCAGCAACCGATCTCTAACAGGGGGCTGTGATCCGCACAATTAACCCCTCAGGTGCCGCACCTGAGGGGTTAATTGTGCGGATATCAGCCCCCTGTAAGAGATCGGGTGCTGCCAGGCAGCAGGGGCCAGACCCCCCTCCCTCCCCAGTATTAAAATCATTGGTGGCCAGTGCGGACCCCCCACCCCATCCCCCCTATTAAAATCATTGGTGGTTAGTGCAGCCCCCCACCCCTATTAAAATCATTGGTGGCCAGTGCGGTCCACATGCACCACAAAGGCATCCTACACAAAACGGAGCATTGTGCGGATGAATATATAATTATATAAATCACAGAAAAAATGCACCAAACGGATATGCCACTGACTATACTAGCATAGTTAGCATAGTGGTAGGACCCCTTGCCATGCTGAGAGACCGTGACGTGGTGCATGATGGGCTCCGATGTGTTCTTGACAGGAATATATTGGCAAAAGTCTCAGCTTTTAATATCTGCATTTATGACTAGCTAGTATAGTCAGTGACATATCCGTTTGGTGCATTTTTTCTGTGATTTATATAATTAGATTTTCATCCGCACAATGCTTCGTTTTGGGTAGGATGCCTTTGTGGGGCATGTGGACCGCGCCTTCATCCTCCATTGTACGCATTTTTTGCTGGGGATGGTCGTTTGCTGCGGTCCACATGCTGTGGGACTGCTCCCCCAATAAGAAACACGCTACAGTGTTTGGGGTTTGAGCAGTTCCCCCATATTTGCCACTATATTTCTGTGATTTTGTTTTATATGTATTGAATGTGCCTTTACCTGGCATTTAAACATTCTTTTGCACCTGGTAACCTCCATCAAACGGTCTGATATGGGTGTGGCTTACAGTCTTGCTTTGTTCACATTGCATTAGTTGTCCTGCTATGCGGTTGTGTGGAAGCTTGGCTGTGAGCTGAATTTTATCACCTTCAGACCATGTTCACACCATAGTTAGCGTAGTGGTAGGACCCTTGCCATGCTGAGAAACCGTGACGTGGCGCATGATGGGTTCCGATGTGTTCCTGACAGGAATATATTGGCAAAAGTCTCAGCTTTTAATATCTGCTTGTATGACTAGCTAGTATAGTCAGTGGCATATCCGTTTGGTGCATTTTTCCTGTGATTTATGGGCTACCTACCCCAATAAAAAAAAAAAACATTGTTGGCTCCCTGTTCCTCCTCCATTGCTGCCTCCACCTACAACACCACATCCACCGCCTCCTCAACCTCCGACTTCATATCCACCTCCTTCTCTGAGTTGCAGGTTAATAATTTGTAATTTTTAGTTATTTTATTTCATTTTAAGTTTTATCCCTATCCACATTTGTTTGCAGAGCAGTTGCCATGCTCTTAAGCACATTTTACTGCCTTTTACATCCCTCTAGCCTTTTCAAGGACTATTTTAGAGCAATTTTAATAAAAAAAAGTGCCAATTTTAGTGCCCTAAATTGAAAAAAATTCTTATTTTCAATTGTCGCATGACATTTTACTATTTTTGGCGTATACAAACCCCTGCTGTGCCTGGGTGACAGGGGCCTAAATCTCGCAAAATCCTCTGTTGTATTGCTGGGTGACAAGAACCCCCTTTTGCCGTGAATGAACCCCTGCTCTGCATTGCTGACAGGGAACTAAATTTAGTGAAAACATCTGTTACTGATCGGAAGATGCGCGACTACAAGCGCACGCTGATGATAGCATTCCCACCTGACAGCGGGGGCACAGTGGAAGCACAAGGCGAAGGCAGAGGAGGAGGAAGAGGTCGCCAACGCAGCTGGGGCACCACCAGCACCTGAGAAGGCAGGGTTAGCATGGCCAAAATGTGGAAAAGCTTTGTCAGCCTTGGAGGTGCTGCCTGCCCTGCAGCCAGTGTATAGTGTGAACATGTGTTTAGCACGGCAGAGAGCATTATCACAGGCCGCAGCCAATGTGGACAAGCTTACGTTTATTAAAATGAACCAGGATGGATCCCACAGGACTTGTCCGTACCTTGTGCAGAATAGACATTTATACCAGCCTCAACCATCCATTCTTGTACTCAAGTGCACTTATTCTTAGTTTTATTTTGTTATATGTCCCAATATTTTGGGGGATACCTCAATTTAAAAATAAAAAATAACACAAATCAGTGTTGGCTACCTATTCCTCCTTCACCGCCGCTTCCACCTACAGCGCCACATCAACCTACACCACCACATCCACCCATCCATCGCCTCCTCAACCTCCTACTCCTAGATCCAGATTGTTATTTTTAATTTTTCTGTATTTTATGTTATTTTAAGTCATTTCCCTATCCACATTTGTTTGCAGAACAGTTGTCATGCTCTTAAGCACATTTTGATGCCTTTTGCAGCCCTCTAGCCCTTTCCAGGACTATTTTAGAGCCATTTTAGTGCCCAAAAGTTCGGGTCCCCATTAACTTCAATGGGGTTTCGGGGTCAAGTTCGGGTCAAGTTCGGCTGAACCTGCCGAACCCGAACATCCAGGTGTCCGCTTAACTCTACTCTTTCTACTCCATTCTATGACTCTCCAGCCAATCCCTCACCTGACACATCACAATACATCACTAATGTTTGCAGTGTCCCACTCTGTATCAGTAGTCCGGGACTGTATGTTTAAGGGTATTTGCAGAATATCATTTTATGCTGTGTATGTAACATAGTAACATGGCATATAAGGCCAAAAAAAGACATTTGTCCATCTAGTTCGGCCTGTTATCCTGCAAGTTGATCCAGAGGAAGGCAAAAAAAAACTGTGAGGTAGAAGCCAATTTTCCTCACTTAAGGGGAAAAAATTCCTTCCCGACTCCAATCATGCAATCAGAATAACTCCCTGGATCAGCGACCCCTCTCTAGTAGCTATAGCCTGTAATATTATTACACTCCAGAAATACATCCAGGCCCCTCTTAAATTCCTTTATTGTACTCACCATCACCACCTCCTCAGGCAGAGAGTTCCATAGTCTTACTGCTCTTACCGTAAAGAACCCTTTTCTATGTTTGTGTAAAAACCTTCTTTCCTCCAGACGCAGAGGATGTCCCCTCATCACAGTCACAGTCCTGGGGATAAATAGATGATGGGAGAGATCTCTGTACTGACCCCTGATATATTTATACATAGTAATTAGATCCCCTCAGTCGTCTTTTTTCTAACGTGAATAACCCTAATTTTGATAATATTTCAGGGTACTGTAGTTGCCCCATTCCAGTTATTACTTTAGTTGCCCTTCTCTGGACTCTCTCCAGCTCTGCTATGTCTGCCTTGTTTACAGAAGCCCAGAACTGTACACAGTACTCCATGTGTGGTCTGACCAGTGATTTGTAAAGTGGTAGGACTATGTTCCCATCACGGGCATCTATGCCCCTTCGATGCAACCCATTATCTTATTGGCCTTGGCAGCAGCTGCCTGACACTGGTTTTTACAGCTTAGTTTTTTGTTCACTAAAATTCCTAGATCCTTTTCCATGTCAGTGTTACTTAGTGTTTTACCATTTAGTATGTACGGGTGACTTGCATTATTTCTTCCTATGTGCATAACATTACATTTGTCAGTGTTGAACCTCATCTGCCACTTATCTGCCCAAGCCTCCAATCTATCCAGATCCATCTGTAACAGTATACTGTCCTCTTCAGTGTTAATTACTTTACATAGTTTAGTGTCTTCTGCAAAAATTTATATTTTGCTGTGCAAGCCTTCTACAAGATCATTAATGAATATATTGAAGAGGATAGGGCCCAATACTGACCCCTGAGGTACTCCACTAGTGACAGTGACCCAATCTGAGTGTGTACTGTTAATAACCACCCTCTGTTTTCTATTACTGAGCCAGTTACTTACCCACATACAGACATTTTCTCCCAGTCTGAGCATTCTAATTTTATACACTAACCATTTATGCGGTACAGTGTCAAATGCTTTGGAGAAGTCCAGATATACGACATCCATTGATTTTCCGCTGTCAAGTCTAGAACTTACCTCTTCATAGAAACTGATTAAATTAGTTTGACATGACCGATCTGAAGCCATGCTGATATGGCGTTATTTGCTTATTTTTATTGAGGCGCTCCAAGATAGCATCTCTTAGAAAACCTTCAAACAGTTTACCCATGACGGATGTTAAACTTACCGTTCTATAGTTTCCAGGCTCTGTTTTTGGATATTTTTTGAATATTGGTACCACATTTGCTATGCGCCAATCCTGTGGAACACTCCGTCAGTATACAGTCCTTAAATATCAGAAATAACGGTCTGGCTATGACATTACTTAATTCACTTAGCATACGGTGGGGTATGCCATCTGGCCCTGCCGATTTGTCTATTTTAAGACGCTGCTGTACTGTATATCTGGGTAGTTCAAATCCACCATAATAGCGACCTCGTGATTTGCTGCCTCGTCTTTCCCGTTTAGTAGTAGAATTCTGTGGACTCTGATATATTAGGTGGTTTAGAATAAACTCCTATTAGTAATTTATTATTGTTTTTGCCTCCATGTACAGTACAGACCAAAAGTTTGGACACACCTTCTCATTCAAAGAGTTTTCTTTATTTTCATGACTATGAAGGCTTCAAAACTATGAATTAACACATGTGGAATTATATACATAACAAACAAGTGTGAAACAACTGAAAATATGTCATATTCTAGGTTCTTCAAAGTAGCCACCTTTTGCTTTGATTACTGCTTTGCACACTCTTGGCATTCTCTTGATGAGCTTCAAGAGGTAGTCCCCTGAAATGGTTTTCACTTCACAGGTGTGCCCTGTCAGGTTTAATAAGTGGGATTTCTTGCCTTATAAATGTTGGGACCATCAGTTGCGTTGAGGAGAAGTCAGGTGGATACACAGCTGATAGTCCTACTGAATAGACTGTTAGAATTTGTATTATGGCAAGAAAAAAGCAGCTAAGAAATGAAGGTCAGTCAGTCAGCCGAAAAATTGGGAAAACTTTGAAAGTAAGGGCTATTTGACCATGAAGGAGAGTGATGGGGTGCTGCACCAGATGACCTGGCCTCCACATTCACTGGACCTGAACCCAATCGAGATGGTTTGGGGTGAGCTGGACCGCAGAGTGAAGGCAAAAGGGCCAACAAGTGCTAAGCATCTCTGGGAACTCCTTTGAGACTGTTGGAAGACCTTTTGAAGCTCATCAAGAGAATGCCAAGAGTGCGCAAAGCAGTAATCAAAGAAAAAGGTGGCTACTTTGAAGAACCTAGAATATGACATATTTTCTATTGTTTCACACTGGTTTGTTATGTATATAATTCCACATGTGTTAATTCATAGTTTTGATGCCTTCATAGTCATGAAAATAAAGAAAACTCTTTGAATGAGAAGGTGTGTCCAAACTTTTGGTCTGTACTGTATTTCTACCCACAGTGACTCCACATGTTCATGTCCCTCACTTATATCTTCTCAGACTGTGGGCTTTAGACAGAACTTTTATATATATATATATATATATATATATATATATATATATATATGGTGATACTTTCTAAAAAAGACTGTAACCCTGAACATTAACTGCCCAGTCATAAATATCATCCAGCCATGTCTCAGTTATTCCCACTATCATAGCCATCATCCAGCCATGTCTCAGTTATTCCCACTATGTCATAGTCCTCCTCACACATCACTATTAATTCCAGTTCCCCAGTTTTATTAGTCAGGCTTCTGGCATTAGTATACATACAATTAAGAGGTTTGTGTATATTTTTTACCCTACACCTTTCCTTCTGCAATGTTCTAGTCTCTTCTTCCACTCCTCCCCCAGTTCCATAACCTTGCCCCAGGTCTCTATCTGCACTATATTCCCCTCCTATAACTTAATTACATTCCCCCAGTCCCTAGTTTAAACACTCCTCCAACCTTCTAGCCATCTTTCTCCCCAACAAAGCTGTCCCTTCCCCATTGAGGTGCATCCCAACCCTACAATAGAGCCTGTAGCTGACAGAGAAGTCGGCCCAGTTCTCCAGGAACCCAAAGCCCTCCTTCCTACACCTGTTCTTGAGCCACTTGTTAACCTCCCTAATCTCCAGCTGCCTTTCTTGTGTGGCTCGTGGTACAGGCAGTATTTCGGAAAATAATACCTTTGAGGTCCTTGCCCTAAGCTTTTGACCTAAATCCCTAAAATCATTTTTAAGGACCCTACACCTACCTCTAACTTTGTCATTGGTTCCGATATGGACCATGACCACTGGATCTTCTCTAGCCCCTCCCAGTAATCTGTCAACCCGATCCGCGATGTGTCGAACTCGAGCGCCAGGAAGACAACACACCATTTAACGATCCTGGTCTTTGTGACAGATCGCCCTATCTGTACCCCTAATAATTGAGTCTCCCACTACCAGCACCTGTCTGGCCTGCCCTGCTCTCCTGGTCCCCTGCTTACTGGAGCCGACATCTCCCTGACTGGTAGAGGAAGTGTCCGTCTGCAGCAGTGCTCTCTCTGAACTGACATCCCCCTCATCTGCCAACCTTGCAAACTTGTTGGGGTGTGTCAGATCAGGGCTAGCCTCCCTGGCACTCTTCCCTCTACCCCACTTTCTAACTGTTATCCAGCTAGCTACCTCACTTTCCTGACCTTCCTCGCTACCACCCTCCTCCACATTTACCCCATAGAGTGCTTGCTCAGTGAGCAGCAAACTCTTTTCCTGTATTTTGCTGTAATTTTTATAACAGGCTGGTAAACCACCACTTCACATCAGTCACCACTAGGTAGTGATGTTACTAAAGATATATATATATATATATATATATATATACACTCACCTAAAGAATTATTAGGAACACCTGTTCTATTTCTCATTAATGCAATTATCTAGTCAACCAATAACATGGCAGTTGCTTCAATGCATTTAGGGGTGTGGTCCTGGTCAAGACAATCTCCTGAACTCCAAACTGAATGTCAGAATGGGAAAGAAAGGTGATTTAAGCAATTTTGAGCGTGGCATGGTTGTTGGTGCCAGACGGGCCGGTCTGAGTATTTCACAATCTGCTCAGTTACTGGGATTTTCACGCACAACCATTTCTAGGGTTTACAAAGAATGGTGTGAAAAGGGAAAAACATCCAGTATGCGGCAGTCCTGTGGGCAAAAATGCCTTGTGGATGCTAGAGGTCAGAGGAGAATGGGCCGACTGATTCAAGCTGATAGAAGAGCAACGTTGACTGAAATAACCACTCGTTACAACCGAGGTATGCAGAAAAGCATTTGTGAAGCCACAACATGCACAACCTTGAGGCGGATAGGCTACAACAGCAGAAGACCCCACCGGGTACCACTCATCTCCACTACAAATAGGAAAAAGAGGCTACAATTTGCACGAGCTCACCAAAATTGGACTGTTGAAGACTGGAAAAATGTTGCCTGGTCTGATGAGTCTCGATTTCTGTTGAGACATTCAAATGGTAGAGTCCGAATTTGGCGTAAACAGAATAAGAACATGTATCCATCATGCCTTGTTACCACTGTGCAGGCTGGTGGTGGTGGTGTAATGGTGTGGGGGATGTTTTCTGGGCACAGTTTAGGCCCCTTAGTGCCTAAATGGCATTGTTTCTGACCATGTCCATCCCTTCATGACCACCATGTACCCATCCTCTGATGGCTACTTCCAGCAGGATAATGCACCATGTCACAAAGCTCGAATCATTTCAAATTAGTTTCTTGAACATGACAATGAGTTCACTTTACTAAAATGGCCCCACAGTCACCAGATCTCAACCCAATAGAGCATCTTTTGGGATGTGGTGGAACAGGAGCTTCGTGCCCTGGATGTACATCCCTCAAATCTCCATCAACTGCAAGATGCTATCCTATCCATATGGGCCAACATTTCTAAAGAATGCTATCAGCACCTTGTTGAATCAATGCCACGTACAATTAAGGCAGTTCTGAAGGCAAAAGGGGATCCAACACCGTATTAGTATGGTGTTCCTAATAATTCTTTAGGTGAGTGTATATATATATATATATATACATATACATATATATATATATATATATATATATATACAGTGGATATAAAAAGTATACACACCCCTATTAAAATGTCAGGTTTCTGTGATGTAAAAAAATGAGACAAAGATAAATCATTTCAGAACTTTTTCCACCTTTAATGTGACCTATAAACTGTACAACTCAATTGAAAAACAAACTGAAATCTTTTAGGTGGAGGGAAGAAAGCAAAAAAAATAAAAAATAAATTTGCATAAGTGTGCAACTGGGGATGTAGCTGTGTTTAGAATTAAGCAATCACATTCAAAATCATGTTAAATAGGAATCAGCATACACCTGACATCATTTAAAGTGCCTCTGATTGACCCCAAATAAAGTTCAGCTGCTCTAGTTGGTCTTTCCAAAAATATTCTTAGTCGCATCCCACAGCAAAAGCCATGGTCCACAGAATGCTTCCAAAGCATCAGAGGGATCTCATTGTTCAAAGATATCAGTCAGGAAAAGGGTTCAAAAGAATTTCTATGGCATTAGATATACCATGGAACACAGTGAAGACAGTCATCATCAAGTGGAGAAAATATGGCACAACAGTGACATTACCAAAAACTGGACGTCCCTCCAAAATTGACGAAAAGACAAGAAGAAAACTGGTCTGGGAGGCGACCAATAGGCCTACAGCAACATCAGCAACATTAAAGGAGCTGCAGGAATATCTAGCAAGTACCGGCTGTGTGGTACATGTGCCAACAATCTCCCGTATTCTTCATATGCCTGGGCTATGGGGTAGAGTGGCAAGACGCAAGCCTTTTCTTACAAGAAAAACATCCAAGCCTGGCTACATTTTGCAAAAACACATCTGAAGTCTCCCAAAAGCATGTGGGAAAAGGTGTTATGGTCTGATGAAACCAAGGTTGAACTTTTTGGCCATAATTCCAAAAGATATGTTTGGCCCAGAAACAACACTGCACATCACCAAAAGAACATCATACCCACAGTGAAGCATGGTGGTGGCAGCATCATGCTTTGGGGCTGTTTTTCATCAGCTGGAACTGGGGCCTTAGTTAAGCTAGAGGGAATTATGAACAGTTCCAAATACCAGTCAATATTAGCACAAAACCTTCAGGCTTCTGCTAGAAAGCTGAACATGAAGAGGAACTTCATCTTTCAGCATGACAACGACCCAAAGCATACATCCAAATCAACAAAGGAATGGCTTCACCAGAAGAAGATTAAAGTTTTAGAATGGCCCAGCCAGAGCCCAGACCTGAATCCGATTGAAAATCTGTGGGGTGATCTGAAGTGGGCTGTGCACAGGAGATGCCCTCGCAAAGAAGAGTGGGCAAATCTTGCCAAGTCAAAATGTGCCATGCTGATAGACTCATACCCAAAAAGACTGAGTGCTGTAATAAAATCAAAAGGTGCTTCAACAAAGTATTAGTTTAAGGGTGTGCACACTTATGCAACCATATTATTTTATTTTTATATTTTTTCTTCCCTCTACCTTAAAGATTTCAGTTTGTTTTTCAATTGAATGGTACAGTTTATAGGTCACATTAAAGGTGGAAAAAGTTCTGAAATGATTTATCTTTGTCTCATTTTTTTACATCACAGAAACCTGACATTTTTAACAGGGGTGTGTAGACTTTTAATATCCACTCAGGATATGGGAAGTTTGAGGAGGATGATGAAAGCCAGTTAAGACCAGATGAAGTTTTAAAAGTAAAGTGCAGCAAAGGCTGACATTGAGCTACCACTCAGAGCTGTGCACAGACCAAGGATAAGCCTGAAAGAAGAATAACAGAAATCCAGTGTGTTGAGAGAGTATAAGGAAAGGCTAGTGGAGGTGAGATTGTTTACTCAGCCTATAGACTCTATTAGCACCAATGTTAGACAGGAGTTAGCCTACAGTGCCTGTTCACACTCTACTGTGAAGTACAAGCTGTATTTGGAGCCACATACATCTTTGGACAGTGTTTACACTTATGGAAATTATGAGTAAGCCAGGAAGGCAAGACAGATGTATAATGGCCATGTGAAGCAGTTCATTGGATGGACACCTCCTAGTGAAAACCCTAACCAAAATCCGGACTGACTACCAATATGAACAGACCCCAAAGGTAGGTGATTTAATACGCAGGAATACCTAGAGTCCTATCTAGCCCTAATGGCAGGGATGAAACTACCTGTTCTTTCAAAAGGAAGGACTAACAGGAGTCTCCCACAGGCCTAATTCAATCAATAGGAATATGCTACACACAGATAACCAAAACAAAATGCAAAAGGGAAAGGAAATACTAAACTTCAAAGGGGCTATGGAAGCACCAGGAACTCAGTCGATATCCAACCACCAACTATCCACAGGTCCAATGGAAGCTATAAACCGCACAGCATTGTGGGAGAAGCAACAATAAATAAGGAAGGTAAAATGACCACAATAGCAACACCTGGAGGCAAGAGGTGAGGCAATTACCAGAAACAACACAGACGCCTATTGATCCACAAGGAAACCTGTCAGTAATAACTTTGGAGACTTAGATGAATCCCTAGTAGTTGAGCAACAGGGACAGCTCCAGTCCATTAGGCTTCTGTGCCAATTCTGTGAACTGTTTAGGTCCTGGTACAGTGAACGACAGTGGGTTTCAGTTTAGTAGTGTTGAGTAGGAGTCAACAGTTGACCAAGGCTGAAGACCGCATCTTACCAGACGGTAAGTCATGAATAATTCATTCCATTGCCGTTTCACATAAATGTAGCAACGTTTTATGGTGCATTTTTAATTGATGTTGAATTTGCACTTAGGATATGCGGGCCTGTTGTTTTATTTCCTCATCCACACTGTTAAAGGGGATCTGTCAGCAGATTTGTACCTATGAAACTGGCTGACCTGTTACATGTGCCCTTGGCAGCTGAAGGCATCAGAATTTTTCTCTGCAATGCAGGCAAATATCAACATGGGGCCAACACAGCTGCCTTCAGATACTAAGTGCACATGCAGCAGGTCAGCCAGTTTCATAGGTACAAATCTGCTGACAGATGCCCTTTAATGACCCTTCGGTAAATTCCTTGTTTGATAAAAATGCAGTTCCTTTGTAGACGGGAGTCTTAAATAGGTTCTCCCCACCCAATTGCTTCTTCTCTCCATGGATCAAAAAATTGCTGCACAGGCCTTCCCTAACGTATATATTACCTTTATTTCCTACTTGCTTAGTGCCCATGCAAAACAGTACAACCCAACTTCTGCCACCATGCAGTTTTCTTCTATAGTAGTATTTCCCCCTTAATATATTGTGCCATTAGTCAACTTTTGCTGCTTTTGTCAATGGTGATAGTCTCACTCCTATTCTCAGGTCACATGCCAGACCAACCATTCTCCCCACCCTATGTAGGACCCTGTACTATGTACCTAGAACTGGATTCATCTGAATTCAATACCAGACCTCACAACCATGAGTCCTGCTGTCAGAGTGTGCGCATAGTCCTTTATAAAGATTTTCTTTGTCAACTTCCAACCCCTCTACAGGAAAGGAATTAATAACATCTTAGACTTCACATGTGATCCTTCAACATTATCTTCTGCATTAAGCCGCTGCCCTCATACTGCTCTCAAATCCTAGCCAGGGATCCAGGACTAATGACTACAAGCTTCTTGTAAGATTAGCTCCTTCAGTAACCGAAGCTGATACCTGAAATAGTAAGTGGAATGTTGAGTATTAGATATTGAGTTGTATGTTATTGCTTTACTTTAGTTATTATTCTAGGCTGTGTGAGAGGAGAGAGTTGATAACAAGCAGTAATTTATGGACGAACACTGAAATGGTATAATAGACATATTATAATTAGTGTTGAGGGAATCAAAGCATCCGAAGTGGAATTCAATCTGAAGTTTAGGAAAAATTTAATTTGCCAAGAATTTGAATTTTCTCGCGCTTTGTGGTCACAAATTGTTTTTTTTCTAAAATGGCTGCAAAAAGTGTTACAAAGTGAAAGTGAGAAGCCCGGGAATGTGATATGATCCATAATACAAGAAGCAGCAGAAGAAAGCGCGGTGGCAGCGGCAGTCTCAGCAACAAGCCAGAGCCTCTACTATCATTCAGCAGTCGTGTTTTGACCAACAGTCCAGCTGTACTGGAATGATTGACTCACTCTTCAACATCACCCGGCTCCCACGTACAATTGGCTACATCATCATCTACGTCTGTTTGGTCGTCACTTGTGTCACCCTCACCTGTCTCTTGCACACATCCCTGGCCTCTTGCAACATGTGATCCCGGCCGACTGTCATCATCGGTAGTTGCACACCTAGAGGAGTCCACAGCAGATTATTCCTCCAAGTGTGTGCTGGCCTGTAACTGTTGACTGTTCTCGCAAAGCTCATCCTTGCTGAAAACCGGAGCAGAGCCAGTGGCATACATTACCTGGCTAGCAGAAAGAACAACAAAAGCAAGAGACAGGTTCAGGACAGGCGAGGCACAGAGGCAGGTCCCGGGCCATGCTAACTAAGCTTAGATAACAGATAACACGCTTAGTTAGCATGGATCTGCTGTGGACTCCTCTAGGTGTGATCGTAAGGTGGCATGGGAAAACCGTGCCAATCATTTAGTGTTACAGCCTGATGCTGCATCTCTCACCGGCCTGCAACCCCTCTCCAGCAGTTAGGGCTCAACAACGTCAGCAGAAGAAAGCTGTTGTTCCTTCCCATCAAGTTTAATGTCGTCCATTGCGCCTGATCCTCCTCCTCCTCCTCCTTATCACTTGTTTCAACAGCTACCCATCACTGAGGCGATTGCAAAAAGATAACAGTATTAATGCACTCATCCTACGGTGCAGAAGCTGAATGTTTACCTGGCCAAGTTTCTGGTACTACAATCCCTCCCTCTTTGATTTTTGTTTATGTGTCCTCAGTTTGGCACCTTTGAACTTTGTTGATATGTCCTTAGTTTGGGACCTTCAATCTTTGTCAGTGTGTCCTCAGTCTGTAATCTTTGATCATTATTGGTGTGTCTTTAATATTGGACATTCAATCTTTTTCAATGTGTCCTCAGTCTGGGACTTTTGATCTTTGTCGGTTTAACCATAGTTTAGGACTAGAGATGAGCAAATAAAAAAAAAAATTGATTTGGACAGTTCTCCGAATTTCCCAAAAAGATTTAATTTGATCCAAATTTATTTGTGACGAATCACGTAAAAAAAATGCTATTTACTGGCCGCAGAGAGCCTGTATAGTGGTGTAGAACACTGTGCATTGCAGAAACATAAATAGAAGTGTTTCTGGGGCTCACCAGACGGTCAGTATGGATAGAGGTGCTCGATCACCGGTACACCTAAGACCGTGAAGATATATTAAATTAGAAAAGAATTGTGATGGCACACTCGCATTTGGATTAAATTAAGGGATGTTTAATGTTATTTAAAGTAAAATATTCGATTAAGGATGATATTTATTTAAATTACATAAAAATGATGAGATAAAAATGATGAGATAAAAATATATATAATATATGTTAAGATAGAGTGACTACTCTTGGTGTTATTTGATATAAAGTCTATTGGACAAAGGTGTATATTCCAATGGGTAATGTTGGACGGGAACTAGGATTCCCTAGGATTGGAGCTGGTGTCCAAATGTTCAAAGAGTTCTTCAAAAAGGTCCTGGAATCAATAAGTATACAGTCCAAAAAGCCTAACAGTATATGTTGATTCCCTTCAGTGAAGTAGTGCTGTTCTTGAAAGGTGTGCAGTATATTCGCATAAAAATCCAATAAATATAATATAAGACAAAGTGCCGTGCAAAAAAATTGGAAAAAGTGCTCAATTGAGTAAAATACGTTGTGCACAACAAAAAAAAATTAGATTTTTTAGCATACGAGTGTTCTTAAAAATGTTTTCTTAAAAAACGTGAATCATACACCATATAGATAGTCTTCATATATTGCAACGCTATAAAGTAGCTGCTGGTATGGATACAACAATATTAGGTCCTGTGTTCACCGGGTTTTCAAGTGTTAGAATGTCCGCCTTTTAAAGAGAGAGCGACTCTCCTGGCAGATTTCTAATTTACTTGAATTTAGATGTAAATTGTCCCGATATTCTTATTACATATAGCCGTTATTGTAGGCAAAGTACATATGTTGTATTACGGAGGAACAGTAAAAGGTGTAATTTACTTTACCCCTCTTCAATCTGTTACGGTGTCTTCCGTTCTTGCCTTACCATGTGATCCTGCACCTGATGGTGATGCAGCCTGACGTCACACGGTAGTTGGTTCCTGATTGGCCAATCTTCTTAGCTGTGGGAAATTTAAAAGAATATTGCGGTGGCGAGTATTTTCATCCCGATGATTTTCAGTTCAATATAGTTGATTTCCTTATGGTCCTCACTGCTTCCTCTGACCAGACGCGTTTCGGGACACTTTCCGGTCCCTTCCTCAGTGGTCAAGTAATTGAAACATGCATAGGGAGTCAGTATGACACGCAGATAACAGGCGTCAGTCTTAGAATCACTTCACACTTTACTTATTTGGTCAGCCTTACAAGTCAATGTTTGCTGCAAGTATGAAGAACCGTGCAGTGGCTTAAGATTCTACTATAGAATGAAAGAGTGCACTCCTTTTACACCATCGTCAGGTGATTCCACATAGATTTCTACGGAACCTGTTTTGTTACACGCTGATACTAAGTCCCCCAGACAGAGTGGAGAGGGTGTCAGCAGTAAGTTTGTGTTAACGTCACTGTTTGTTTTGCCCTTATTCTCATCCATCATAAGAACAACTCCCAAAAAAACGAATCCTGTCTTTTGAGCATCCGCCTTTACATGGTCAGCATTTGGTCAGTAATCCATCAGTATTGCTAAGGAAAAAAATAAATAAAAGAGGAGTGGATCCAAAACAGAGATGACATGTGATTGGAAAGTTTGCATGTCTTCTGTGTTTTGTACCCACTCCTGCTTTTGGCTTCCAAATCATGAGCAATTCCTGATGCAAAACAGGAACCATAATATACAGGCCTTACGGACGCTCCAAAGACAGGATCCGTTGTGTTTCTCATTTTTCTGTCCTTCTGACAGATCAATAGAAGGGTAAAATAAATGGTGATCTCAACAAGGCCAAACACAGACAATAGTGGACCCGTCATACAGTGGGGAGGGTGGCAACAGCATGAGGAGTCAACACAGTGGACCAGTCACAGAGTGGTAAGGGTTGGAATCGCATGAAGAGTCAACACAGTGGCCCAGTCACAGAGTGGTAAGGGAGGGAATCGCATGAGAAATTGCATGAGGAGTCAACACAGTGGCCCAGTCACAGAGTGGTGAAGGTGGGAATCGCATGAGAAATTGCATGAGGAGTCAACATAGTGGCCCAGTCACAGAGTGGTAAGGCTGGGAATCTCATGAGGAATCGCATGAGGAGTCAGCACAATGGCCTAGTCACAGAGTGGTGAGGGTGGGAAGCACATGAAGAATCACATAAGGAATCAAAACAGTGGCCCAGTCACAGAGTGGTGAGGGTGGTAATTGCATGAGGAATCGCATGAGGAGTCAACACAGTGGCCCAGTCACAAAATGGGCCATGCTGACGTTCTCCAGTGGCTTGATGAAAAATTCCCACACCGCAGAGTATGGCATTTTCCCCCCACCACTCTGTCGCTGACTGCCTTCTACCACTGCCTCAGTGAACCCATGCAGCTACTTCTTACTGGACAGATAGGCTCCTGCATAGTAGGCGGTCTACCCGAGACATATTTTGCCACCCTGCAGACTCACGGCCACTCTACCACCCTGCTGGCTCAGCTGCTGCCTCATGTGCAAGCTGCCGCCATCTTCTCCTGATGATGGTGAAGCCCCCTCTTCACCCGGCTCCCACGTGCGATTGGCTACATAATAATCCACTATTGTCTTCCTGTCACTGATGTAACCCTCAAGGTCTGAGGCCCACGAGCCTGACCTCTTGCAGCACCAGCTCCCACATGACTCTCATCGTCGCTACTTGCCTGCCTACTGAAGGAAGCAGCGGATCTCTCCTCTGTCGGACATACTGTACTGTAACATTAACTGCAAGGGTAAAAGAGCAATGGTGTCAGGCAGCAATTTCGCACCAACTCCGCAACTACTGATTGGCGCATTGAATTAAGTGTAAAAGAATCTGAACACCCTAAAATGTCTAGTATCAGGCCGCAGTTTCACACCAACTCCTAAACTACTGAATGACTCACTGAATTTAGTGTAAAATAATTTGAACACCCTACAATGTGTAGCATCAAACCAGGTTTGGGTCAAAAACACAGAACAGGTGCAGATCTGTCCATTACACCTTATCTCTGAGTAGGCTTCACTACTGGTTTTGGCTCACATAAAATGGTGGAAATAACAGACCAATAGTGTTGAGCGAACACCTGGATGTTCGGGTTCGAAAAGTTCGGCCGAACTTCCCGGAAATGTTCGGGTTCGGGATCCGAACCCGACCCGAACTTCGTCCCGAACCCCATTGAAGTCAATGGGGACCCAAACTTTTCGGCACTAAAAAGGCTGTAAAACAGCCCAGGAAAGAGCTAGAGGGCTGCAAAAGGCAGCAACATGTAGGTAAATCCCCTGCAAACAAATGTGGATAGGGAAATGAATAAAAATAAAAATAAAATATATAAAAATAAACCAATATCAATTGGAGAGAGGTCCCATAGCAGAGAATCTGGCTTCACGTCAGCAGAGAATCAGTCTTCATGCCATAGCAGAGAATCTGGCTTCACGTCACCCACCACTGTAACAGTCCATTGTCATATATTTAGGCCCCGGCACCCAGGCAGAGGAGAGAGGTCCCGTAACAGAGAATCTGGCTTCATGTCAGCAGAGAATCAGTCTGCATGTCATAGCAGAGAATCAGGCTTTACGTCACCCAACACTGGAACAGTCCATTGTCAGATATTTAGGCCCAGGCACCCAGGCAGAGGAGAGAGGTCCCGTAACAGAGAATCTGGCTTCATGTCAGCAGAGAATCAGTCTGCATGTCATAGCAGAGAATCAGGCTTCACGTCACCCACCACTGGAACAGGCCACTGTCACACATTTAGGCCCAGGCACCCAGGCAGAGGAGAGAGGTCCCATAACAGAGATTCAGGCTTCATGTCAGCAGAGAATCAGTCTTCATGTCATAGCAGAGAATCAGGCTTCACGTCACCCACAACTGGAACAGGCCACTGTCACATATTTAGGCCCAGGCACCCAGACAGAGAAGAGAGGTCCCGTAACAGAGAATCTGGCTTCATGTCAGCACAGAATCAGTCTTCATGTCATAGCAGAGAATCAGGCTTCACGTCACCCACCACTGGAACAGGCCACTGTCACACATTTAGGCCCTGGCACCCAGACAGAGGAGAGAGGTCCCGTAACAGAGAATCTGGCTTCATGTCAGCACAGAATCAGTCTTCATGTCATAGCAGAGAATCAGGCTTCACGTCACCCACCACTGGAACAGGCCACTGTCACATATTTAGGCCCAGGCACCCAGGCAGAGGAGAGAGGTCCCATAACAGAGATTCAGGCTTCATGTCAGCAGAGAATCAGTCTTCATGTCATAGCAAAGACTCAGGCTTCACGTCACCCACCACTGGAACAGGCCACTGTCACATATTTAGGCCCCGGCACCCAGACAGAGGAGAGAGGTCCCGTAACAGAGAATCTGGCTTCATGTCAGCACAGAATCAGTCTTCATGTCATAGCAGAGAATCAGGCTTCACGTCACCCACCACTGGAACAGGCCACTGTCACATATTTAGGCCCAGGCACCCAGGCAGAGGAGAGAGGTCGCGTAACAGAGAATCTGGCTTCATGTCAGCACAGAATCAGTCTTCATGTCATAGCAGAGAATCAGGCTTCACGTCACCCACCACTGGAACAGGCCACTGTCACACATTTAGGCCCCGGCACCCAGACAGAGGAGAGGTTCATTCAACTTTGGGTTGCCCCGCAATATAATGGTAAAATGAAAATAAAAATAGGATTGAATAAGGAAGTGCCCTGGAGTACAATAATATATTGTTAAGGGGAGGTAGTTAATGTCTAATCTGCACAAGGGATGGACAGGTCCTGTGGGATCCATGCCTGGTTCATTTTTATGAACGTCAGCTTGTCCACATTGGCTGTAGACAGGCGGCTGCGTTTGTCTGTAATGACGCCCCCTGCCGTGCTGAATACACGTTCAGACAAAACGCTGGCCACCGGGCAGGCCAGCACCTCCAAGGCATAAAAGGCTAGCTCTGGCCACGTGGACAATTTGGAGACCCAGAAGTTGAATGGGGCCGAACCATCAGTCAGTACGTGGAGGGGTGTGCACAGGTACTGTTCCACCATGTTAGTGAAATGTTGCCTCCTGCTAACACGTTCCGTATCAGGTGGTGGTGCAGTTAGCTGTGGCGTGGTGACAAAACTTTTCCACATCTCTGCTATGCTAACCCTGCCCTCAGAGGAGCTGGCCCTGACACAGCTGCGTTGGCGACCTCTTGCTCCTCCTCTGCCTTCGCCTTGGGCTTCCACTGGTTCCCCTGTGACATTTGGGAATGCTCTCAGTAGCGCGTCTACCAACGTGCGCTTGTACTCGCGCATCTTCCTATCACGCTCCAGTGTAGGAAGTAAGGTGGGCACATTGTCTTTGTACCGGGGATCCAGCAGGGTGGCAACCCAGTAGTCCGCACACGTTAAAATGTGGGCAACTCTGCTGTCGTTGCGCAGGCACTGCAGCATGTAGTCGCTCATGTGTGCCAGGCAGCCCAGAGGTAAGGACAAGCTGTCCTCTGTGGGAGGCGTATCGTCATCGTCCTGTGTTTCCCCCCAGCCACGCACCAGTGATGGGCCCGAGCTGCTTTGGATGCCACCCCGCTGTGAACATGTTTCATCCTCATCCTCCTCCACCTCCTCCTCATCCTCGTCCTCCTCGTCCTCCAGTAGTGGGCCCTGTCTGGCCACATTTGTACCTGGCCTCTGGTGTTGCAAAAAACCTCCCTCTGAGTCACTTCGAAGAGACTGGCCTGAAAGTGCTAAAAATGACCCCTCTTCCTCCTCTTCCTCCTGGGCCACCTCCTCTTCCATCATCGCCCTAAGTGTTTTCTCAAGGAGACATAGAAGTGGTATTGTAACGCTGATAACGGCGTCATCGCCACTGGCCATGTTGGTGGAGTACTCGAAACAGCGCAACAGGGCACACAGGTCTCGCATGGAGGCCCAGTCATTGGTGGTGAAGTGGTGCTGTTCCGCAGTGCGACTGACCCGTGCGTGCTGCAGCTGAAACTCCACTGTGGCCTGCTGCTGCTCGCACAGTCTGTCCAGCATGTGCAAGGTGAAGTTCCACCTGGTAGGCACATCGCATATGAGGCGGTGAGCGGGAAGGCCGAAGTTACGCTGTAGTGCAGACAGGCGTGCAGCAGCAGGGTGTGAACGCCGGAAGCGCGAACAGGCGGCCCGCACTTTATGCAGCAGCTCTGACATGTCGGGGTAGTTGCGAATGAACTTCTGCACCACCAAATTCAGCACATGCGCCAGGCAAGGGATGTGCGTCAAACCGGCTAGTCCCAGAGCTGCAACGAGATTTCGCCCATTATCGCACACCACCAGGCCGGGCTTGAGGCTCACCGGCAGCAACCACTCGTCGGTCTGTTGTTCTATACCCCGCCACAACTCCTGTGCGGTGTGGGGCCTGTCCCCCAAACATATGAGTTTCAGAACGGCCTGCTGACGTTTACCCCGGGCTGTGCTGAAGTTGGTGGTGAAGGTGTGTGGCTGACTGGATGAGCAGGTGGAAGAAGAGGAGGAGGAAGCTGAGTAGGAGGAGGAGGAGACAGGAGGCAAAGAATGTTGCCCTGCTATTCTTGGCGGCGAAAGGACGTGCACCAAACAGCTCTCCGCCTGGGGCCCAGCCGCCACTACATTTACCCAGTGTGCAGTTAGGGAGATATAGCGTCCCTGGCCGTGCTTACTGGTCCACGTATCTGTGGTTAGGTGGACCTTGCCACAGATGGCGTTGCGCAGTGCACACTTGATTTTATCGGACACTTGGTTGTGCAGGGAAGGCACGGCTCTCTTGGACAAGTAGTGCCGTGGACAGCAAGCGACATGAGCTGCTTGAAGCTGTCTGTGTCCACTAGCCTAAATTACAGCATTTCATAGGCCAGTAGTTTAGAAATGCTGGCATTCAGGGCCAGGGATCGAGGGTGGCTAGGTGGGAATTTACGCTTTCTCTCAAATGTTTGTGAGATGGAGAGCTGAACGCTGCCGTGTGACATGGTTGAGATGCTTGGTGACGCAGGTGGTGGTGTTGGTGGTACATCCCATGTTTGCTGGGCGGCAGGTGCCAACGTTCCTCCAGAGGCGGAGGAAGAGGCCGAGGCGGCGGCAGCAGCAGAAGAGGCCAAGGCGGCAGCAGCAGAAGAGGTAGCAGGGGGAGCCTGAGTGACTTCTTTGTTTTTAAGGTGTTTACTCCACTGCAGTTCATGCTTTGCATGCAGGTGCCTGGTCATGCAGGTTGTGCTAAGGTTCAGGACGTTAATGCCTCGCTTCAGGCTCTGATGGCACAGCGTGCAAACCACTCGGGTCTTGTCGTCAGCACATTGTTTAAAGAAGTGCCATGCCAGGGAACTCCTTGAAGCTGCCTTTGGGGTGCTCGGTCCCAGATGGCGGCGGTCAGTAGCAGGCGGAGTCTCTTGGCGGCGGGTGTTCTGATTTTGCCCACTGCTCCCTCTTTGTCTTTTGCTACGCTGTTGGCTCGGTCTCACCACTGCCTCTTCCTCCGAACTGTGAAAGTCAGTGGCACGACCTTCATTCCATGTGGGGTCTAGGACCTCATCGTCCCCTGCATCGTCTTTCACCCAGTCTTGATCCCTGACCTCCTGTTCAGTCTGCACACTGCAGAAAGACGCAGCAGTTGGCACCTGTGTTTCGTCATCATCAGAGACGTGCTGAGGTGGTATTCCCATGTCCTCATCATCAGGAAACATAAGTGGTTGTGCGTTAGTGCATTCTATCTCTTCCACCCCTGGGGAAGTGCTAGGTGGATGCCCTTGGGAAACCCTGGCAGCAGAGTCTTCAAACAGCATAAGAGACTGCTGCATAACTTGAGGCTCAGACAGTTTCCCTGATATGCATGGGGGTGATGTGACAGACTGATGGGCTTGGTTTTCATGCGCCATCTGTGCGCTTTCTGCAGAAGACTGGGTGGGAGATAATGTGAACGTGCTGGATGCACTGTCGGCCACCCAATTGACTAATGCCTGTACCTGCTCAGGCCTTACCATCCTTAGAACGGCATTGGGCCCCACCAAATATCCCTGTTAATTCTGGCGGCTACTGGGACCTGAGGTAGTTGCTACACTAGGACGTGTGGCTGTGGCAGAACGGCCACATCCTCTCCCAGCACCAGAGGGTCCACTAACACCACCACGACCATGTCCACGTCCACATCCCTTACTAGTTTTTTTTCTCATTGTTACCGTTCACCACAATAAAAAAAAATATTATTCGGGCCAAAGTATTGAATTAAAATTCAGGCCTTTTTTTACAGACACCTAACACTGTCTGGCTATCTATTTAGGTACCGTATTACACTAATACAGGCATACAAGTAATGACAGATTTGGTTGAATATAAATGTGAGGCCTATTTTTTACGCGCTGTGTGACAGATATACCTTTAATCACAGAATTAGACTTGTATCTGCACTGTAGCGTGTGTGTTAAGTTTTTCAGAATGATACTATCAGCACCTTGAATCTAAGATATCCTTTTTGGGATAGATTTAAAGTAGGCCTGATATAGCAGAAACTACTAATTTTGAGAATGGCAAATTTGGGAATAGTTTTTCAACCCAGAACAAAAACTGTGCTTTTATGGTCACTACAAATAACTTGACCAGCTAAAACAGTACAGATTTGGAGGAATATAAATGTCAGGGCTTTTTTTTAGGCGCTGTGTGACAGGTATACCTTTAATCACAGAATTAGACTTGTATCTGCACTGTAGCGTGTGTGTTAAGTTTTTCAGAATGACACTATCAGCACCTTCAATCTAAGATATCCTTTTTGGGATAGATTTAAAGTAGGCCTGATATAGCAGAAACTACTAATTTTGAGAATGGCAAATTTGGGAATAGTTTTTCAACCCAGAACAAAAACTGTGCTTTTACGGTCACTACAAATAACTTGACCAGCTAAAACAGTACTGATTTGGAGGAATATAAATGTCAGGTCTATTTTTTAGGCGCTGGGTGACAGGCTCAACTTGCCCTGATGTAGTATATGGCCAAAAAATAACCACACTATTGATAGTTAAATGCACTTCGGTGACACAGGCTCAGCCTGCACCTGATGTAGGATATAGCAAAAAATAACTACACTATTGATGGTTAAATGCACTTGGTAGTAGCTTGTGCTGGCGCACCACAAGCCACAAAATGGCCACCGATCACCCCAGAAAAAAATGATATAAAAATGCTCTGGGCAGCCTAAAAAAAGTGAGCAATTCAATATCAGCACTTCAATGATCCACAGCTGGAGATCGATCACTGAATTAAGTCTTTTGGAGGAGTTAATCTGCCTAATCTCGCCCTAACGTCGCAGCAGCAACCTCTCCCTATGCTTGAATCAGCAGAGTGACGTGCAGCGCTACGTGACCCAAGCTTATATAGAGGCTGGGTCACATGCTGCACTGGCCAATCACAGCCATGCCAATAGTAGGCAAGGCTGTGATGGCCTCTTGGGGCAAGTAGTATGACGCTTGTTGATTGGCTGCTTTGCAGCCTTTCAAAAAGCGCCAAGAAAGCGCCGAACACCGAACCCGAACCCGGACTTTTACAAAAATGTTCGGGTTCGGGTCCGTGTCACGGACACCCCAAAATTCGGTACGAACCCGAACTATACAGTTCGGGTTCGCTCATCCCTACTGACCAAATAACTAAAGTGTGAACTCACCCTAAAGCAACTACTGATTGACATATCAAATTATGTAAGTGTAAAAGAATTTGACCACACTAAAAGTGTGAAGAAAAGTGTTTTGCTTCGGTGAACAGTGGCCTCGGCGACTAACCCTTTTCGGTTTATTTGTTCTCGGCCATTATGGTGTGATCACCTTTGGTATATATACAGTGCCTTCCAAAAGTATTCACCCCCTTGACTTTTTTCGTATTTTGTTACATTACAGCCTTAAGTTCAATGTTTTTTTAATCTGAATTTTATGTGATGGATCAGAACACAATAGTCTAAGTTAGTGAAGTGAAATAAGAAAAATATATAAATAAAACTATTGTTTAGAAATAGAAAACAGAAAATTGGCATGTGCGTAAGTATTCACCCCCTTTGTTAGGAAGACCATAAAAAGCTCTGATGCAACCAATTACCTTCAGAAGTCAAATAATTAGTGAAATGATGTTCACCTGTGTGCAATCTAAGTGTCACAACATCTGTCATTACATATACACACCTTTTTTGAAAGGCCCCAAAGGCTGCAACACCCGAACAAGAGGCATCACTAACCAAACACTGCCGTGAAGACCAAGGAACTCTCCAAACAAGTAAGGGACAATGTTGTTGAGAAGTATAAGTCAGGGTTAGGTTATCAAAAAAATCCAAATCTTTGATGATCCCCAGGTGCACCATCAAATCTATCATAACCAAATGGAAAGAACATGGCACAACAGCAAACCTGCTAAGAGACGGCCGCCCACCAAAACTCATGGACTAGGCAAGGAGGGCATTAATCAGAGATGCAGCACAGAGACCTAAGGTAACCCTGGAGGAGCTGCAGAGTTCCACAGCAGAGACTGGAGTATCTATACATAGGATGACAATAAGCCGTATGCTCCATAGAGTTGGGCTTCATGGCAGAGTGGCCAGAAGAAAGCCATTACTTTCAGCTAAAAAAACAAAAAGGCACGTTGTGAGTTTGCGAAAAGGCATGTGGGAGCTAGGTTCTCACCGTCCCTGGCAAACATAGTTATGGCATATTGGGAGGAAAGATATATATTTTCAGAACATAATCCTTTTAGGAATAGTATAGTCTGGTATGGCAGATTTATTGATGATCTGCTCCTAATTTGGAATGCGAGTGTGTCTGCCATACCAGACTTCCTTTCCTACATTAACAATAATCCATATAATCTTGGATTTACCCACCACTTTGATGCACATAATGTAAATTTTTTGGATTTAACATTGATGGGCATTCATAATCAGAGGATACAAAAAATAATAATCAATAATCGCAAAGATATTTCTGGCAATACAATTATGAAAGCCACGAGTCATCACCCAGCTCATACTGTAATAGCCATCCCTGTGGGTGAATTCTTGCAGACTCGCAGAAATTGCAGTACTTCCCGAGCTTTTTTTAAAGAATCTCAAATCATTGAAGCACGCTTGATATATAGAGGATATAAAAAATGGATGATAGATAGAGGTCTGAATATAGCGAAAAATAATAATAGGAAGGATTTACTTTTCAAGCCCAAAAAGAATAAACATGTTACCGAGACTTCAGAAAAACCAACATTAATATTGACATATAGCCGTCAGTTTTCGCTAATAGAAAGAGCTATCAGAAAATGCTTACCAATCCTTTATGAAGATAGCACGTTGCACAGGGTATTGGGAAATGGTTGTAGGGTGGTAGCCAGAAGACCACCTACTCTGGCAAGCTCTTTGTCCCCGTCAATTTTCAAGCGCCCTGAAAAAAAATACCAAAAACACTGAGAGGATGTGGCTAAAACACTTAGGATTTACCAAGTGTGGCAGCCACCCATGTAGGACTTGTAAATACTGTATGTGCAGGTTACCAACAGTTTTCACAATGCACAAAACAATGAATTGTTCTACATAATCGATCATATAAATTGAAACACTTCAGGTGTTATATATATTGTTAAGTGCATAGCTTGTGAATTACTGTATGTGGGGAGCACTAGCAGGAGTTTCAAGACAAGATTGTGGGAACATTTTAATTATATTACTAATTACAGGCATTTCAAATGCGGCTAATCATTTTATCAATAGCCATAACCGCAGCTTGAATAGTTTATGCACTTTAGCCTTTGAAAAAGTTAGTGTCCCTTTAAGAGGTGGCAACATGAAGTCTAAATTATTAGTGCGTAAAGCTTACTGGATCTTCAAATTAGGAACAAGATTTCCATCGGGACTTAACCTCAGGAAAGAGTATTGGGCCAGATTTATCATTACTCTTACAGCTCACTCCACTTTCACATATGGCTGTAGTCAGTTTTAGCTAAGATCGGCCATTTAAGACTGTAATAAATGTGGTTTGACGGTAGCAGTTTATCCGTCAGTAAGCGGCTTTACCAAAGTCGCACGTCTTTACGAAAAAGTCGCATGTTCCAATAAAAAGTCACATAAGATAAGCATGGTCCTTTGCGACTTTTTTGCAACTTTTTAAACAGTCACAATAGTAAATCTGTCTAGAGATTAATTTACATAAGAAAAGAGGCCCACTTTCAGAAAACTGGCGAGCATAGCACAGAGCCGAAAAAAGTCAAAAAATTTTGTGCAGTTTTATCGATTGAGCAAAGATTTGCGACTTTTTCACTCCACTATCCTGACTTGAGCTAATGATAAATCTAGCCCAGTATATTAATTATCATATATAGAATTTATATACTAAAATACATTGAGAACAAGCCATACAGGATCTGGGAAAAATAGGGGCCAACATATTGGGATTTTAGGTAATTTAGCCCAGAATATAGGCTCTAATTTATTCTTATATGTAGATTTGCTTTCCCATATCCACTGATTACTGCTTTTCACTTTACTTTTTATGCCTCGTTCACACTATGCGGTTTTGTCAGGTTCCATCAGAAGGAAATACATTGTAATGAGATGCTTTCTTTTTTTTTTATATATTTTTTCATGTTTTTCCATTCTGTGATTTCCTGGGGTGTAAACTTTTAATATTTGCATGCATTGAATATATGGTATTTATCTCCAGCCGGAGATTGCTTTGTATATGGGGTTAATGGTGAGTGTTGTTACCAGGGTGCATTTGTTTGGTTTTGCCCTCGGGCGATATCCTCCTCCCCCTTCCTGTGTACACAGGTAGGGGAGGTGTATTTAAGCCCGTGATATAGACCAAACAGTTAGTTATGAATAAGACCGAGTAGTGGTCGAAACGCGTAAACTGAAGGTGTGTCAGTGTGCACATGGGTCCACTGTATGTGATTGACATTTTGCCAATAAAGTTGGAGCAACTATCCCACAAGTGCTGGATCAATTTTCCTTTATTTGATGTGGGAGACTACCAAAATGTGTGGAGGAAGGTGCTCTGGTCTGATGAGACTAAAATTAAACTTTTCAGCCATCAAAGAAAACGCTATGTCTGGTGCACATCACATCAGCCAAAGAACACCATCCCCACAATGAGACATGGAGGTGGCAGCATCATGCTGGGAGGACTAGGAAACTGGTCAGAGTTGAGGGAAATATGGATGGTGCTAAATACAGAGATATTCTTCAGCAAAACCTGTATCACTCTGTGCGTGATTTGAGGCTAGGACGGAGGTTCAGCTTCCAGCAGGACAATGACCCCAAACACACTGCTGAAGCAACACTTGAGTGGTTTAAGGGAAAACATGTAAATGTGCGGGAATGCCCTAGTCAAAGCCCAGATCTCAATCCAATAGAAAATCTGTGGTCAGACTTACAGATTGCTGTTCACAAGCACAAACCATCAAATTGGAAGGAGCTGGAGCAGTTTTGTAAGGAGGAATGGGCAAAAATCCCAGTGGTAAGATGTGGCAAGCTCATAGAGACTTATCCAAAGCGACTTGGAGCTGTGATTGCTGCAAAAGGTGGCTCTACAAAGTATTGACTTTAGGGGGGTGAATAGTTATGCACATTGACTTTTTCTGTTATTTTGTCCTATTTGTTTGCTTCACAATAAAAATAAATAAAAAAAACATCTTCAAAAGTTGTGGGCATGTTCTGTAAATTAAATGATGCAAATCCTCCAACAATCCATGTTACTTCCAGGTTGTGAGGCACCAAAATATAAAAAAAGTCAAGGGGGTGAATACTTTTGCAAGGCACTGTATATATATTTTTTTTAAAGGGAGTCTGTCACCAGCATTTCACTTTTTTAACCCTTCCCACAGCTCCCTAGGATGCTTACAGTTAATAAAAACGTTACCGATATCCCGCGCCTGGGCACTCATTCCTTTGGCCGGCGCATGCGCACTACGATGCCCATTCCTTGTACAGCATCACAGTAACTATTGCGCATGCGCCGGATAACAACGCGAAAACACAACAAAGGAGGCGGTCCATCGGCGCATGCGCATTAATTACTGTGATGCCGTACAAGGAATGGGCATCACAGTGCACATGCGCCGACCAAAGGAATGAGTGCGCAGGCGCGGGATATCAGCAGCATAACAAGTTAGTAGAAAGGCGGTCAGAGGGAAAGGATGGGCGGGCGGAGGGTAGGAATGGGCGGGGGGACGCAATGAAAAGGCTCAGCAAGCAGGGCACCTAAGAGAGTAACGCCGCCCCTGGGAACTTGCGAGCCCTCATTTGCATATCTTATAAAGATAATTTTTGATGGTTCTATAAGTCCAGGATTGATGCCAGAGGTAACGTTTTTATTAACTGTAAGCATGCTAGGGAGCTGTGGGAAGGGTTAAAAAAGTGAAATGCTGGTGACAGAATCCCTTTAAGCCCAAGGAGCGTGCTTTCTTCACCCGTGCAGCATGCCAGACCTCACGTTCATCCCAAAAGCAATGATGGATGGAAGTACTTATATATACAGTTGCAAGAAAAAATACGTGAACCCTTTGGAATGATATGTTTTTTTGCACAAATTGGTCATAAAATGTGATCTGATCTTCATCTAAGTCACAACAATAGACAATCACAGTCTGCTTAAACTAATAACACACAAAGAATTAAATTTTACCATGTTTTTATTGAACACACCATGTAAACATTCACAGTGCAGGTGGAAAAAGTATGTGACCCCTTGGATTTAATAACTGGTTGAACCTCCTTTGGCAGCAATAACTTCAACCAAACGTTTCCTGTAGTTGCAGATGAGACGTGCACAACGGTCAGGAGTAATTCTTGACCATTCCTCTTTACAGAACTGTTTCAGTTCAGCAATATTCTTGGGATGTCTGGTGTGAATCGCTTTCTTGAGGTCATGCCACAGCATCTCAATCGGGTTGAGGTCAGGACTCTGACTGGGCCACTCCAGAAGGCGTATTTTCTTCTGTTTAAGCCAAGCATGTCAAACTCAAAGGCTAACATAGGCCAAAAAAACAAAATTTTAGTTTATGTGGGCCGCATCAAAAAAAATAAAAATTTTTTTTACAATATAATGCAGACGGATCCGTTCTGAACGGATCCACCGTCTGCATTATATGAGCGGATCCGTCTCAGACGGATCCGCTCTGAACGCAAGTGTGAAAGTAGCCTTAGGGGCGAGAACCTGGGATCTTTCATCCCTTGTCCTATTCAGCTCTATCAGGGTGAATAGGACTTCACACTGTCCCTGCTGCTCTGTGCCTTGTGCACACAGCATCAGGGATGTTACCATGGCAACCAGGGCTTCTGTAGCGTCCTGGCTGCCATGGTAAATGATCGGAGCCCCAGGCTTACACAGCTGGGGCTCCGATCAGAAGCTGCCACTGCACCACCAATGAGGGGGAGGGGAGAGGTCCCTGTGGCCACTGCCACCAATGATTTTAATACTGAGGGGGTTGAGAGGGGCTGGCGCACTGTGCCACCAATGATTTTAATGGGATGGGGGGTTGAGGGGGGGGGCACACTGCACCACCAATGATAAATTACCCCTTTATACAGGAGGCTGGTACTGGCAGATCAGCAGTTAACCCCTCAGGTGCGGCACCTAAGGGGCAATGCGATTCTGCTGCCGGCACCCGCCTCCTGTATTGTGTTAAAGACTGACTTTCACACAATACAGAGCGGCGCCCAGCGATGTCTCAGCACTCACCATTAGTCCTGGGCGCCGCTCCGTTCGCCTGCAGTGCTCCATTACTGTCTCCTCTCCTGCTCCACATGCTGCTGATTACTATCGGAGCGATGGGAGGAGACATCAGCTTCACTAGTGGGCGTTCCTTCTTCCTGACTGTAGCGCTGTCCAATCGCAGCGCAGGGAGAAGGAACGCCCACTAGTGAAGCTGATGTCTCCTCCCATCGCTCCGATAGTAATCAACAGCATGTGGAGCAGGAGAGGAGACAGTAATGGAGCACTGCAGGCGAACGGAGCGGCGCCCAGGACTAATGGTGAGTGCTGAGACATCGCTGGGCGCCGCTCTGTGTGGGAAATGGGAATAGTCCTATCATTGTTGGCTCAGTGCGCCCGCCCCTCCTCTGCCCCTCTCTCCTCATTGGTGGCGCAGTGCGCCCGCCCTTCCTCCCCCCCCTCTCTTCTCATTGGTGGCAGCGGCAGCAGCACAGGGGGAGGGACAGCTTCCTTCTCCCCGTGCTGCTGAGAGAACATGAGCGCGCCGATAGCAGAGCGCTCATGTTCAGAGATACTAGACTGCCGGGCCGCAAAGATATTCATTGCAGGCCGCATGCGGCCCGCGGGCCGCATGTTTGACACCCATGGTTTAAGCCATTCTGTTGTTGATTTACTTCTATGCTTTGGGTCGTTGTCCTGTTGCAACACCCATCTTCTGTTGAGCTTCAGCTGGTGGACAGATGGCCTTAAGTTCTCCAGCAAAATGTCTTGATAAACTTGGGAATTCATTTTTCCTTCGATGATAGCAATCCGTCCAGGCCCTGACACAGCAAAGCAGCCCCAAACCATGATACCCCCACCACCATACTTCACAGTTGGGATGAGGTTTTGATGTTGGTGTGCTGTGCCTCTTTTTCTCCATACATAGTGTTGTGTGTTATATTTTGCCAGTACTGCTGTGGAACACCCAGGTGCTCTTGTGCAAACTGTAAATGTGCAGCAATGTTTTTTTTGGACAGCAGTGGCTTCCTCTGTGGTATCCTCCCAGGAAATCCATTCTTGTTTAGTGTTTTATGTATCGTAGATTCGCTAACAGGGATGTTAGCATATGCCAGAAACTTTTGTAAGTCTTTAGCTGACACTCTAGGATTCTTCTTCACCTCATTGAGTAGTCTGCGCTGTGCTCTTGCAGTCATCTTTACAGGATGGCCACTCCTAGGGAGAGTAGCAGCAGTGCTGAACTTTTTCTATTTGTAGACAATTTGTCTTACCGTGGACTGATGAACAGCAAGGATTTTGGAGATGCTTTTATAACCCTTTCCAGCTTTGTGCAAGTCAACAATTCTTAATCATAGGTCTTCTGAGAGCTCTTTTGTGTGAGGCATCATTCACATCAGGCAATGCTTCTAGTGAAAAGCAAACCCAGAACTGGTGTGTGTTTTTTATAGGGCAGGGCAGCTGTAACCAACACCTCCAATCTCATCTCATTGATTGGACTCCAGATGACACCTCACTCCAATTAGCTCTTGGAGATGTCATTAGTCTAGGGGTTCACATACTTTTTCCACCTGCACTGTAAATGTTTACATGGTGTGTTCAATAAAAACATGGTAACATTTAATTGTTTGTGTGTTATTAGTTTAAGCAGACTGTGATTGTCTATCGTTGTGACATTTTATGACCAATTTGTGCAGAAATCCATATCATTCGAAAGGGTTCACATACTTTTTCTTGCAACTGCACACTAAAAACACCACAAAACTGTTTGTATCAGAACACAATTTCACCCCAGAATCAAGGAGGAATGGATGTACCTATATATCCACTAAATACACCCCAAAACTGGTTGTATCAGACTTCAGTTTCACCCCAATAACAGAAGCAAGAATTACTGGAATTACTGATGTATCAAAGGATGCAAACAACCTAAAATCAGTAGTATTAGAATATTTTGGATCCCCAATTAGTGCAGCAAGGTGTAATACAATTGCTCTTATTACCCACTCATTACACTCCCCTATTAGTCCCTGCTCTCTCCCTACACTGTGGATAATGCCTCCCTATTCTTTCTCTACACTTCGAATAATCTTTTCCTGGACTGCTCAATAGTTATTTTTCAACAATAAAGTTTTTCCTAAACACTATCCATAGTGCCTGTCACATCTCTCCCTGCACTAAGTTCACTGTAAAATGGCAGATACTTTTTATAGGGCTGTGACATCACAGGGGCTGGCTAGCTGCTAATTGGCTGGCTGGCTGAATGCATGCCATTGTGGGTGATCCCTTGTTCCCGGGCTTCTTACTTCCTCGTTTTAACATATGGAGCAGCCATTTTTGAAGAAATGCGATTCGTTACCACGAAACACGAGGAAATTCGACTTCGGGACGAATCATATTTTTCCTGAAATTCAGATTGAATTCCACTTTGTCAACTTTGATTTGCTCATCTCTATTTAGGACCTTTGATCCTTCTTTATGTGTCCTAAGTCTGGGACTGTCAATTTTAATTGATGTGTCCTCAATCTCGAACCTTCGAACTTTGAAGGTGTGTCCTAAATCTGGGATCTTCAATCTTTGTCGATGTTCCTTCGTTCTGGGACCATTTTCTTTTTGTCAATGTGTCCTCAATCTTTGACAATGTGTTCTCAACCTTTAGGCTTCAATCTTTGTGTCTTATATATACTACCTGAAGGACCCGGCTTTTCTTGGGTATATTTAATCTATTTCATTTAATGTTTGTGTGTGTCGTTAAAAGATATCAAGACTATCCACTATAACAGCGACATCTACAGCCCCCCACCCCCAAAACAGTAATCTCCACAGCCCCCCACCCCTTAACACTGACCGCTTAACAGTGCCCCGTCCCTTAAAATTGGACCTCCAAAGCAGCCCATCCGCTAAACTTTGACCTTTACAGCAGCCTTCCCCTTTAACAGTGACTTTCACAGCATACCACCCTCTTGACAGTGACCTCCACAGGGGCCCGCCCCCTTAACAGTGGCCTTTACTGGATCAGTGGCGTGTCCTTTTGAACAGCTCACTCTAATACAGCAGCACTGTACTGTCTGAGTGTGAGCTGCAGGGAGAAAGTCACCCTCCCTTCCACCCCTGCAGCTGACAGAAGTTGATTTTTACCTTCATTTTTTCAATCCTTGTTGGCAGAGGAGTGGAGGGGCGTGGCCTAACCAGATTAGCGTGTGGTTTAGCGGGACCTAGAAGGTGATTTTTTGCTTCATTTTTTCAATCTCAGTCGGCTTAGGAGTGGCAGGGGGCGTGACCTAACCGGATCAGGGGCGTTTTCTTTCGAACAGCTCACTGTAAGACAGCAGCACTGTGCTGTCTGAGTGTAAGCTGCAGGGAGAAAGTCACCCTCCCTCCCACCCCTGCAGCTGACAGAAGTAGATTTTTACCTTAATTTTTTCAATCCCCGTCGGCTCAGGAGTGGGAGGGGGCATGGCCTAACCAGATCTGGGAGTGGCTTAGCGAGACCTAGAAGTTGACTTTTAACTTCATTTTTTTCAATCCCTGTCAGCTCAGGAGAAGGAGAGGGCGTGGCCTAACCACACCAAGGCATGGCTTAATGGGTACTGGGGGCGAAGTTTTAAGTTTTTGGAGGGTGGACACATTGTGGCAGGGGGCGTGTCTGGGCTGCTTCTTGCAAGAGTGACGCCCCTCTGGGCACCTTACTGGCTCAGTTGCATACCAAATGAACTGGATTTTCAGAGGATAAAAACATCTATTGCTGGAACAAAGGCACATCTTGAAATAAGGTACTAAGTGCTATTAGGCCACGGCTTTACTTCAATAGCGATTATCCTGTTGACAGATTTCCTCTAAAGCTCTCCTACAGCAGTGAAGATAAATGGCTTGGTTGTTATGAAACTTGGAGTAAAACTGTGTATGTTGAGGACCTGCAAGCTTCTATTGGCTGATAAGGGTCATGTGACCAAGCTTCTATTGGCTAATGCATTTTTTGGGAATCTCAGGAATGGTACATCCTAGAGAGCTGAGACCTGTTCTAAAACCTTCCCGTGTGCCAAATTTTGTGATTGTAAATGCGACGGTGCGGATTCCTTTAGCAGACATACACACACACACACACACTCAGCTTTATATGTTAGATAGGTAAAGCTATTTACCGTAGTTAAAGCTCACTGACTAATAATAATACTATATTGTATAAAAAGTGTCAAATATTAAAATTCATGAAAACTTTCTGAAATATAAAACTTTACATTATAGTCCCTATGGAGACCAAGGAAAATGACTAGCATTTGCAAGCAATTGAATGTTCTTCCAAACGAATGTGAAGATATGAGTATAAAAATCTTCATATCCAGTATCCATTTGATCACCTTAAAGAAGATCCATAGCTGACAAGCTCATGGATAGAAGTCCTGACAGACACTTGTCGGCTCCCCCTGACCGGAGACAGTTTAACCACATGGGATTTCGAAAGTATAATTTGGAATGCACAGTTTTTATATTTATTAGACATGCATTGCTGTCCTGCTTATTAAAGAAGCTGACTCAGCATTATTGTAGGAAAATGTGATATTACTACATAGATGTCTATGACTTATTATTTAAATAGGCAAATAATGAAACTTGTCATATTACTGTTGGGCATATACTGAAGAACATTACAATTGTACTGAAAACCATAGCAATTAATTGGAATGACTCTCTTGTGACTGATTAACGTATTTTTCATAACTGCAGCAGGATGTCATTAACTGAACATGATTGCATGTAGATATATGTTGGTGGAAAATCTTGAAGATGTGGTTGTCAAAGTTCATCTGTCCAAAATTACCTATTTTCTGAATTTAAGAACATCTTCAGAACTCACCTAGACTCAATACAGCTTGTAGTTCATGGACATACTGTAGATATGGGAAAGCTGGCAGATCATTTGCTCATTTGCCCCAGGTGCTAGGTGCCATGGGGGCCCAAAGGCATATTTTTGTCCAAGTTATTTAGAGGCATCGATAGCGGCTGAACACTTTGAAACACTTTGACATGGGTAAAGGAAAATCAAGCTATAAATCTGTGTAAAGAAATATTCACATGAGGTTGTCCCTAGGATTTCTGCATCAGATGTGCCATATTTTGCCTTTTTGTATTGCCATATATCTCCACAAGCATTAGCCCCATTTAGAGATGAGCGAACCAGTCAAGACTCGTTTGGGGTGTGGTTCGCTAAATTTTTGAAAAAGTTTGGTTCGGACTCGAAACGTTTTTGGCCAAACCGAAGCTTCTCCAATTGCCCTGAAAGTTTGTATATAACCCCTCTAGCCTCCTAGGACTCATAATTTTTAAGAAAATGAGTAGGGGATTAACAGTGTGGAGCAGCAGCGGCAGTTGAGGCAGCGGAAGCTGCAGCAGCAGCCATATATTGGCACGCAGACAGCAGCCTTATGGAAGACGATAGTCCAACGTAATGGTTAGAAAGTGGTATAAGTGTCAAGATGCAGACTGCAGCAGCAGCCGTACATAACGTGATGGTAGGCAGACAGACAGCAAGAATGGCAAGATGGAACACCACCAGCAAGGCGAGGTATATTCAGTAGAATCAGCCTGAGGAGTAAAAAATTGAGGTTATTGATGCTGTAATCATTAATCATGTACATGTGCTGCTTAATGAAATTGAACCCCCCCCCAAAATAAAAATAAAAAATAAAAATTAAACCGAGTGGAAACTGAATACATGTAAACGGACAATTGAGGCATTAGTGGCATGATGCAGGATGCAGCATGCAGCCGTACAGAACATGATGGTAGGCAGACAGACAGCAACACTGGCAGGATGGGACAATGCCAGCAAGGTGAGGTCTATTCATTTTACTCAGCCTAATTAAATATAACCCCCCCCCCCCCGCCCCAAAAAAAAAACAACAAAAAAAAAAAAACGTTTTAACCATGTAGAAACTGAATATACTTAAATGGACAATTGAGGCTTGATGCTCAATTTCACCCACAGGTAGATTGCTGCCACACTTTGGGTATTGCTGCAGTAATCACGTATGTATGGAGCTTAATTGAATTGAACTCCCTCCCCAAAAAAATAAAAAATAAAAATAATGATAATAATTGCAACCTTCTGGAAAGTTAATATACATAAACAGACACATGAGGCTTATTGCCCAATTTCACTTTATTAAACATACAGGAAGATTGCTGCCACACCTTGGGTATTGCTGCAGGAATCACATATATATGCTGCTTCATTAAATTGACCTCCTCCCCCCACACACACACACTTCTGATAGCAGACATAGCAAGCCACAGCTCTTCTCTTTCCCTGTCTCTCTGCTGCCATTCTTGTCTGCCCTGCCTGTCTTTATTCTACGCACACAACACACAATCATTCTTTGGAATCCAGGCCTTTCCCTTCACTCTCCCTGGCAATAGGCTAGATTTCTGACTGTTCCTGGTTGATTTCTGACTCTCCCTGACACTCTAAGATGTTTTTTTTCCTGGCAGACACTGTAACACCCAACCACCCTCATTTACAACCCAGCACAGAATGGTGTTCTGCTCGTTCTGCTAGGGCACCTCCCTGCTTGCTGCTCTTGGCTTATACAGGCTGTCTGTCAGTCTGGGAGCCAATCAGGGCAAGCCCTTCCCCCAAATTTTCTCAGGGTAATTTGAGAACCCTTCTTCTTTCAACGTAGTGCTTTTTTCCAACCAACATGTGCACGCGCCATTTTCGTGGATTCGTCCAAAACGAACATGAAAATATTCGGGTTTGCCTGCTGTCTAAAAAAAAAGTAAAGTTGGGACTGAACCTGGCTCGGTCCAAACTGGTTCGATCATCCTATTGTCTGGAGCTAACCTGTTTGTTTTCATCAGTCGCGTGACTATCTCCACCACTGAAGCTATGTTGTAACAAAGTATTCCCTCTACACAGGAAAAGTCTTAACAGCTGGGTGGAATCATTGGCACCCACAGCGATCCTGAGGACAGGGGTCCTGTATCTACCTTTATAAATGGAGCGATGGCCACTCTGTGAGCACTGTTCTCAGCTTCTCTTTCCAATAGATATGACTAAAGTTGAACCTTCTTGACAATGGCTAAATTCATATGGGGAGAAACAAAATGACTGTTCGGATGTTTGGTAGAATCCCAGTGGTTGTGTCGTCCGTCCGTCCCCACCCCCCACCACCGATAAGACACTTATACACTGATCTTTGGATCAGGGCATGAGTTTAAAACTTGGTGAAAACTGTTAAAGACAGCATCAATTTTTCCATTTATCAGATTCACATTGAAATCAATCAATAAAACATAGAAACATAGAAACATAGAATGTGTCGGCAGATAAGAACCATTTGGCCCATCTAGTCTGCCCAATATACTGAATACTATGGATAGCCCCTGGCCCTATCTTATATGAAGGATAGCCTTATGCCTATCCCATGCATGCTTAAACTCCTTCACTGTATTTGCAGCTACCACTTCTGCAGGAAGGCTATTCCATGCATCCACTACTCTCTCAGTAAAGTAATACTTCCTGATATTACTTTTAAACCTTTGCCCCTCTAGTTTAAAACTATGTCTTCTTGTGGTAGTTTTTCTTCTTTTAAATATTCTCTCCTCTTTTACCTTGTTGATTCCCTTTATGTATTTAGCAGTTTCTATCATATTCCCTCTGTCTCGTCGTTCTTACAAGCTACACATGTTAAGGTCCTTTAACCTTTCCTGGTAAGTTTTATCCTGCAATCCATGTACCAGTTTAGTAGCTCTTCACTGAACTCTCTCCAAAGTATCAATATCCTTCTGGAGATATGGTCTCCAGTACTGAGCACAATACTCCAGATGAGGTCTTACTAGTGCTCTGTAGAGCGGCATGAGCACCTCCCTCTTTCTACTGGTAATGCCTCTCCCTATACACCCAAGCATTCTGCTAGCATTTCCTGCTGCTCTATGACATTGTCTGCCTACCTTTAAGTATGGAACCATTGTTGTAATCCTTGATATCTGTTTTATGATCTATAGAGCATAGAAGATGATGGTTACATGGACGACAGAAACTGATATTTTACTCACTCACATAGCTCTGACATATTCTGCAGTGCTTGACAGACATGAAGATAATTCAGGGAGTTATTGCCTGATTGGAGTCAGGAAGGAATTTTTTCCCTTAAAATAAGGAAAATTGGCTTTCACCTCATGTTCTTTTCTTTTCTTTTTTTATCCTAACCTCTGGATCAACTTGCAGGATAACAGGCTGAACTGGATGGACAGATGTCATTTTTCAGCCTTATAAACTGCGTTACTTACTGGAAGTACTTGATGGTATGGACTGGAGGCTTATTGGCAAACATATATGCAAAGAGGTATCTCCCAAAAAAGAGAATCATCTTACCAGCGCCACCTACTGGAAGTGGCTCCCTATTAGTCAAGATCCGACCTTCCAACAAGCCTTGGGATTTGACAAGGGATTATAGCCAAGCCAGTTATCCAATCATCGACAGCTGTTTTGGGGTTCTTGCCCCTCATCAGCACAGTGTAGGACTCTGGCTGGCTCAGTGTGATCTTAGAAGAGGCTTCGGCAGGGTCCTGCATTTCCTTAAGTCTAATTCTAATGCTAATTTTTGAATTTCCCACTGGGACTATTTTTGCCAGAATTTTTAACCACTGAATTTCAGATAAAAGGGCATACGTCAGTAGGATCAACCCTCTTAAACTAGCCATAATGTCTGAAAGGGCTGGCCCTGCTTATTCAAAGCATAACTTTCTTCTATCAATATGTTGCTGTATTTAGGAGCAATAAGTGTTTTACAAAAATATGCAAAATAAGTTTTAAGTGCAGAGAGGATGAGCCCTAGCAACTCCGTGCATCCTATCTCTTCGACTCTTTTACCCTGGACTCTCTCAGCTTCATATAGAAGCAGGGGGAGTGTCCAGGGAAGCACCCTCTTTGCACGTAAAGCATCACTAACTTTAAAAAAAACCTTTGATATGTCATAGCCACATAGCAAAGGTTTTGATCAGTTGAGGTCTGAGTGCTGAGACCCCCATGATCTCTAGTAAGAAGGGAGAGAAGCACATGTGTATTGAGCTCTCTCTTCTCGATGCTGAAGATGGACACCTAAGGAGCCTGTCTCTTCTCGATGTTGAAGGCAGACATCTAAGGAGCCTGTCTCGTGCAACTATATGCTTCTCTCCACTCTATCTAGACATTGTGAGGTCTTATCACTCACACCCTCACCGATCAAAACTTTTGATATGTCTCTATGACAAATCAAAAGTTTTTTTTGAAAAGTTAGTTAGAATTTGAGCCCTGATTTACAAAAATTTTAAAACATTTGTTTCACCTAAATGCAACAATGGATCGAGGGAAGAAAAGTATGTTTTTAATCACAAGGTCAGCCCTACAAGGCATTAAAGCTCTTTTAATAGGGTGGACTTTGCTGACAGATGCCCTTTAACAGACTTTTACTGTATAACTCAGTTTTAAAAAATCATCTCCTACATTAAGCCGTGCTGTGCCCTTTTTTCACTCCCCTCACCCCAAAATGCCCCTTTAACCACGACACACAACTCAATGTTTTCTATTACAAAGCCCATTATAACATGTTGAATGTTTAAAACCCACTACAAGAAATGCCTAAACTGTTTAGTTTGGCCAGGAAGCATATGCATCCAATTCTCACAGAAGCTTTCTGGAAAACCAGCGACAAGATTGGCACTTTAGGCTTGCCTCAGGCAGTCAGCAGTGGTAGAAAGCTTCACATTACCTCACTTGTAAACTTTCTCGACTGACACAAAGCTTAATGGATGTGAACCCTGACAATGGCAGCCAATGGAGTGTAAGTGACAAGTTTCCTGGCATGCCATTATATATTTCTCCCTCCCGTTCTTGAAGGTGTAATCTCTCCGGAGTGAACCTTGATGTCAGGATGTCATTGTATTTTTGACAGGTGATTTTTTCTTTTTTTTATGTTTACTAACAATTATATAACGAGCGCAGAGTCGAGAGACGTGTTATCCAAGCACATTTGTCTTAAGAAACTGAAGGAGATGCTGCTATTGACCTCAGTGCCCTCACTGCTTAACTTACAGTAGCTCAGTATTTCTGGAAGATAATACGGATTTAGGTGGTCATTTATCATCTGAGGTTGTTTTTATGTGAGTTTTAAATCTGGCTTTGCTTTGTGTGTCTGCACCAAATTTATGAACTGGCGTACCTTAATAATATATATCTGGCGTGAGTGCAATGAGGTTTGCACCTTTAGGTGTAATAGAACTGAATGAGAGGGTTGATAACTCAAAAAAATATTCCCTGTACAGGGTAACCCTTATTGAGAAAAAGCGTAACTTTTACTATTTATGCTAAAAGAAAATACAAGTGCGATCCATTAAAACTATCGGGGTACCGCTGTCACTCTACTATTTTATGGTGTACAGATCACGTCTATCATCTCATAGGATATTGGAGTGAGGTGTTGGCTCAAAGTGCACATGAAATTCTGGTGGGGGGGATTGATAAACCAGTATTTTAGGGTAAGTCTATTGTTATGTACAGGGTGGGCCATTTATATGGATACACCTTAATAAAATGGGAATGGTTGGTGATATTAACTTCCTTTTTGTGGCACATTAGCAACACCGCAGGAGAAATGCTATCATCTGAAGGCAATCGTCTATGCTGTGAAGATACGAGATGTGCAGCACCTGAAACTACGGATACTGGAAGCCTGTGCTAGCATTTCTCCTGCGGTGTTGCTATCAGTGTGTGAAGAGTGGGAGAAGAGGGTTGCATTGACAATCCAACACAATGGGCAGCACATTGAACACATTTTATAAGTGGTCAGAAACTTGTAAATAACTCATGAAAGAATAAAGTTACCTTAAAACCAAGCACACCATTGTTTTTCTTGTGAAATTACCAATAAGTTTGATTTGTCACATGACCCTCTTCCTATTGAAAAAACAAAAGTTGGATTCAAAATGGCCATGGTCACCACCCATCTTGAAAAGTTTCCCCCTCACATATACTAATGTGCCACAAACAGGAAGTTAATATCACCAACCATTCCCATTTTATTAAGGTGTATCCATATAAATGGCCCACCCTGTAGATTATCCACTATGACCTAGGTCTAGTGGTCTCTGTGTGGTTTGGCTGCAAACCGCCTATTGGATTCTTCCGAAGTGGTGGAGGAGTATTGTGTAAATGCTCGCTTTAATGAGCAGTGATACATAGGTGTGGAGAAAGACCTCTTCCACTGCTGGGGTCTCCCCTTTCTCTTTCCCTACACCCCTAAGTGGGGGAAAGAAAAGGGTGAGAGGGCACACTAAAGTTGCCCCCCCCCACACACACACACACACTTCTATCACAAGGTTGATTAAGTAGTGCCAGTGCCAAAGGTAGAATAGCGGGTCCTGCTCATTAAATAGAGTATTCACAAAGTCAAATACTCCTCTGCCACTTCGGAAGAATCCAATAGGCACTTTCCAGCCAGACCACACAGAGACCACTAAACCGGGGATGTATTGGGTAATCTAGATACCTATAAATTCACCCTAAAAATACTGGTGGATCAACTCCCCTCCAGAATTTCATGAACACTTTGAACCAACACCTCACTCGAATATCCTATCAGATAGAGACGTGATCTGTACATCATAACATAATAGAGTGATAGCGGTACCCCAATAGTTTTAATGGATCACACTTGTATTTTCTTTTAGCATAAAAGTTACGTTTTATCTCAATAAGGGTTACCCTGTACAGGGAATATTTTTTTGAGTTATCGACCCTCTCATTTAGTTCTTTTACACCTAAAGGTGCAAACCACATTGCACTCACGCCAGATATATATTATTAAGGTACACCAGTTCATAAATTTGGTGCAGGCACACAAAGCAAAGCCAGATTTAAAACTCACATAAAAACCTCAGATGATAAATGATCACCTAAATTCGTATTATCTTCCAGAAATACTGAGCTACTGTAAGGGACAATTCTTGTGTTATCAACCCTCTCATTCAGTTTTTATCAAAATTCTCATGGGCTACACCCTCTATGGACCTCTTTGTGTTAGTTCTTTAGGTGTTAAAGTAGACCAGGGGGTTGCCTGGCATAGGTTGCAACTTTTTTGAGACTTAGTCACACATAGCAAATGAGCCATAATCCAGGTCTATTTTCACTTTTAGCTCTTAAACATAGACCACTGTGAAAAGTGGCCAGGAACACAAAATGTGGAAAATTTAACCAAATGTCACAGTTGCCATGACCTTGACTTTTTTAGACCACAAAACTGATATATCTGATTTGATAAATGTGTCCCTTAAAGGGAAGATCTGGTTTGGAACTGCTATCAATGCAGGGAGAAGGGAAATTTAAATTGAAATTTGTTTTATCACCACTAGAGATGAGTGAATTGATATTAAATTGATCGGATTTGTCCCTAATTTTGTAAAAAATTGTAGTAGAAGTTTTGGGGATTTCATTTGGTTGAATTTGGGAGAAATAAAACATGAGTCCTTGAAGACCTCAGAGTGTCATACACTAATTTTCAGGTCAATTGGAGCACTTTCGATTCGAGTAGGAAACATTTTTATCCGTCATTTTGAAATATTGAATTCAGCTCCGATTTTTCTAATGGAAGGGGGAGCTTGTGATACATCAGTCTGGGCTAAAATTTAATCAGAAATAATGGAGGTGATAGTTTTGTATTTACCTGGTTAGGAGTTAAAGAGGCTCTGTCACTAGGATGATCGGATCAATCCTATTAAACCAAGCATACAGCCTGGTAGGGTTAATCTAGCTTTTGTAGGTGCCGACGTTGTGGAGAAATTAAGACTTTTATTCCTAAGCAAAACAGCAATTAGAGCACCAAGGGGAGAGCTTATGCAGTATGAGCACTACTCCAGTGAGGCCCCTGGTGCTGCCTCCAGTGGTCCAAACACTCCCCCTCCCCTTAGATTCACAGCACTAGAGTTCTCACGCTTGCACACTTCACCAACACAACACATGTACACCCCATCTTCTGCTGCTTGCTGTTGACATTGTTCCAACCATAAATGGAGGCGCCATTTGGTTGAAGCTAGACATGAAGTCTAGCTCTCTCAATCTAAGGGAAGGGGTTGGGGGTTTGGAGCGCTGGAGGCGTCTGTAGTAGGCACCAGCGGCAGTACTGGAGCAGTTCTCAAACCACATATGCCTGCCTCTTGGTGCTCCAATGGCTCATTTGCATAGGAATAAAAGTCTTCATTTCTCCATAACGCTGGCACCTAGAAAGAATAAACAGATATATTTTTACTCAGCTAGATCAACCCTACCAGGCTGTATGCCTGGTTTAATGGAATAGATTATGGTGACAGAGCCTCTTTAAGCATGGTCAAAATTTCCCAAAGTGCTTTCCATTATGTGTTTTCTGTGTCCACCATTCTGCCGGATGAGCATGGTAAATGTTTTAATCCCGTCTTCGTGAACACGAAGAGCCGAAGGTGATTCTTCTTCAGAGCAAAAGGTCTTGTAAAAGGTCATGTTTTGGTGTGGTATTTGGGCGACTCGTATCATAGGGCTTTTTTCAGTTGGGGTGTGTTCCTGCACAGTCTGACAGTGCAGGGACTCCCGACTGGTAACACTATAACACAGCAGGTGTGGAAACACTGTGCCACTTAATTGGTGGACCCTTAATATTCACTATTCCACCCCATCTTGGGATCTTGATTCTGCTATAAACGCCACCAAGCCTCTACTAAGAGTAGTCTTCGTTTAGAGGCTGCTGACATAGAAGGATCAACAGACATGGGTGCGTGGCACCAAAGGAACAGGCAGAAGTATGGGCAGAGGGAAAGTTGGGGTCCAGACAGGTAAAGTTTGTGAATGCGGTCAAACTGATATTTGGCCAAGGTACAGGATCAATACGGTAATCAGGCAGAGGTCAGACACAGGAGGTCAGAACAGACAATAGCAGCACACCTTCGCAGGAACTAGACAAGCTAGGAACCTTATTGCTCAGGCATCTTCCTCAGGTTGGGGACAGAATAGCCTGTGCATGCACTGACCCTTTAAGAGCCGTGGAAATCATTTACGCATGCGCTATCAGAGCACATACAAGCAGGAGCAGGACGGAAGAGGCCAAAAGAGTAGCTGGCAGATAATTTATGCTTCATAATCAGTCATAAAAAGCCATTTAGCTACCATCTCTGAGAGGAAAGCAAAGTGATAAGGCATATGAAAGTTATCCATAAACTAATGAATAGGGACAAAAGAATAGAAAGATCCGAGAAGGACTGCTCAGAAATGATTATAATGGTTGTCACTGGTTTCCACATGATTGGCACAACAGTTTTATAAAATATACATACTTATTTAGGCTGAGAATTCACATTAATGACAGAAAAATAAATCTTGTATCTGTTACTTTACATGTGTTCCAGCCAGAGACTTAACTTTGCAACCGAACTGCCAAATTTTTGTGAAATTTTATTTCTTAATATATCTTTATAATTATGTCAGAGCTGCTTATATTTCTTTATATATCAGAGCTGCAATTTTCTGACACAAAACTACAATTCCCAATTTACAGTACAAACAGAGTTAAATAGCAAAATTCTTGTTACCTGCATACACAGCTAGGGGGAGCTCCGGTGCTTGATGTATATTGTTTATAAATGTACATGGAATTCAATGAGTGTGTGCAGGAAGGGCCTAAGCGTCCCCTAGTGTTGACTGCTTGTCGGAAGAATTTTGTTATTTAACTCTGTTAAAGAGTTTCTAATCCTAAAGATGGTGTAAGTTGAGACAGATTGTCTACACCTACACTAGAATTATCAAATGGGCTGAGGTTGTTTGATGAATGTGATGCAGGGATAGACACTTTTCTGTGAATCTATACCAGTTATTGATTGACTTACTGTACTTTGAGACAGAATCGTGGCGCAATTTAGGTTCAAAATGATGCACCTTAGGTCCGATAAAGCCCCACCCCATGTCAGAATAAAGAATAGAAACCCTAGATACATCAGTGACAGTTTTTTTTTGTGCAGACATCAGCAAATCTGGACCTGTGCCTATAAACAAGGATTTAAAGCTCTGAATCAGAGCTTGGATACCTGTAAAGGTATACAAAGTAGTCAACACAAAATCTAAAGTGAAAAATTACACATGGTTAGAAGGACCCTGCTGCAAAATATTTCTCTAGGTCATTTGTAATGGATGTGTTATCATTGTCTACTCGTGTAGCAGAGTAACTGTCGGAACATTAACTTTTGACCTGGGTCATTGCTAGTACCTAATATCTTTAACACAGAGCATTCTGGGAAATTAAAGTGTCCCTGGAAAAAACTTGAAGTGTCCCATGTTGACAGAAGGCAGGACTAACCCAACAATACCATAGTGCACCACAAAGTACCACCCCAGCAGTACTAAATACTACAGTGCAGCACAAAATACTACCTTTAGGAACCAAATACCATGGTGCAGCTCAATATACTGCTTCATACAAACCAAATACCACCGTTCAGCACAAAAGACGGATCTAAGAGAACAAAATTCCTCCCCTAAATCTACCCCTCTGTGCAGCTCCAGATGTCACATTCTGTCCTCTTCTTCCTTTTCCAGTTGTCTCTAATTAAGATACAGTGGAGGGAGCTGAGGGGATGAGATGTGGACCACAGCACCAAGACAACCTTAACAACAGCATGCTGCCTAGTTCTTCAGTGCTGCCAATCATACAGGAGAATATACAGTATAGTATCACTACATACCAGTTATTACATTACATCCAGTGATTCCACCTCTGATTGTAGAAATTATAATTTCCTCATCTTTTCCCTTCAGCCCAGATTGCCATGACAGCTTCTATCAGCCATGTCTTGTCTCTGCAAAGTTTACCACATAGACATCTTAGAAACAGACATATGTTACCTTTTCATCATAATTCACACTAGTGTTGAGCAAATGGAAGTATCTGAAGTGGACTTCAATACACAATTTAGGGAAAATTTTATTCACTGTGAAGCCTTGTGCTTTGTGGAAATGAATTAATTTTCCCTGAAATGGGCGTAAAAAAAAATCATGCTCGCCTTACCCATTTGCATGCGAAGAGGCCGCCGCAGCCATCCTGCTTGAAGATCCCATGCAAAATTTTGTGCGTGGTGAGGTATAACACCACTGGCCAGCGTGATGATCTTCAAGCAAGATGGCTGTAGCGGCCTCTTCGCGCTCAAGTGGATAAGGTAAGTACAAATTTATTTTTTCAATGATTAACCCTTGAAATGACCTAATATTAATCTCTGATGCCACGATCAGCGATGAAGGGTTCAATGACGGTGGCAGCGCAATTGCCTCTCCCCATCTTTGTGCCCGCTACTTACAAATAAATTTGTTTTGTGACAAAGTAATTTGTAACTAAGCAAATTTTGTTTGTTAAATTTGGCAAAGCAGCCAAATAGAATTTTTACGAACTTTGCTAATCTGTACTCCCCACCTTCTCCACACAAACTCACTATCCTGGTGCCCCGACAATGGTATCCTGCTGACACCCCTAACACTGTGCCTGCTGTGCTCCACAATGCCCCCAAAAAATAGAGCCTGACATTGGCCTACTTGAAAGTTTCATTATATTATCTATGGCCAGAATGACCCTGTCAGGAGCACAACTGTCAGGCTATATTTTCTGGGGTTCTTCCTATAACAGTAGACTGGTTATATTGTCTGCACCTCCCCCTATAGCAGCAGTCTGGTTGTGAAGTCTGGAGCACCCCCTATAATAGCTGTCTGGTTGTGTAGTCTGGAACACCCTCTTACAGTAGTCTGGTTGTATAGTCTGGAGACCTCCCCTATAACAGCAGTCTGGTTGTGTAGTCTGGAGCACCTCCTATAACAGCAGTCTGGTTGTGTAGTCTGGAACGCCCCCTATAAAAGCTGTCAGGCTACATACTCTCCAATGCCCCCTACATATTATTCTTCTGGTGGGACAATCCACAATGAAAATGTGTATAGTCCTCGTTCTTCTTTGGGCAATTTTTTTTTTGCTCTTTGTAACTCTTCCCCCGACCCTGGCAATTTGATAAGTATCCAGATGGGTTGGCGGGCTCCATTCACTCAGCATGCCTCAAAAGGTTTTTTGTTTTTTATCCTTACAAAATGTTATAAAACAAAAGACTGGTGTAAGTTTTAAAAAGTCAAGAAACTGGATTATTTCATCAATGGTAAGTATGATTTCTACCTCTGAAGTCTTTAACATATTCCCTTAAAAAAGATTTTAAACTTCTCTTGTGTATTTAAGATAGCACATACCTCTATGCATTATAGACGCCTTATTGATGTGAGAAGTTTTATAAATCATTCAGAAACAGATGATGTTGTAACTAAAGCAGTGGGAGTTTTGAAAATACTTGCATCAGATTAAGCTTGTGTTTATTTCAAAAAACCTCTGATCTACCTAGGATTTCTGGCAAGCTCAACATGAGAACAACACGAGCTGGTGTGTATCAAAGCTTCTTTATCTGAAAGTCAAACTTGGAAGGTTTCCAATTCTAATTTTAAAAAAATAAAATAATTGATGTTTTTTGGACTTTTCCATATCAAAATATTTTCTGATTCATTTACAAAATTTGTATTTGGCCCATTGACCCCTGGAATATTTATCAAAAATATCAATGGGCAAAACAGAGAGCTGTCACAAATGATTTCAATTCTGTGTAAAAACATTTTCTCAGTGTAGTATCTAAGAGTTTTAAAAGGGCAATTAAAGAGGTATTCAGACTGAAATTTTGCATTATAGCCCTGGGGCGTTAAGGCATGCCTCTCACTCACTACAGAACATCATGGGCCAAAACTCCACTCATAACCTTATAATAAAAAAATTGTTATGTCAGTGGTCTAGCTAAGCTGTTCCATAGCTGCAGGTCTCCGGCAGTTTGGTCTCGTTGGCGTCTTCCCCATCCTGTCCAGTGGTCCTGACTGCCATATTAACAATGCTCTTTCCACACAGGCTGAGACCAGCAATGTCTCTCTCAACCCTTAGGACATTTGTTCCCCCTCCCTCTCTTAAGGGACCAGTGCACACCCTAATGTATCCCAGACAGGTTATCCTGGGGTACTTAAGGCATCTTCTCTTGTGGTAAGCTATCTGAGCACTAGGTTCCAGTTCACTAGTTTCCTTCTAAGGCATGCAGTGTTCGTATGCTTGTTCCCTGTGCCTGATCTCCAGCCCATCTCTTTTGTGACCTTGAGCTACCCGTGCTGACCTCAGTCTGTTTATCGGATTGCCCTGAACTTGGTCTGTCCCTGACTATGGTTGTTGCTTGATCCCTCAGTGCCCTGTACTCAGGGCCGGTGCTACCATAAGGCAGACCAAGCGACTGCCTTAGGGCGCAGCCTGGGGGAGGGCGGAAAAATGTGACATGGAGGGGGAGAAATGTGACATGGAGGGCTGATGTGACATAGGGGGGTAATTTGACATGGAGGGGGAGAAATCTTACATGGTGGTATGATGGCTTACATGAGGGCATGATGTCTTACATGGGGGCATGATGGCTTACATGGGGGGGCTGATGGATGGGGGCTGATGGCTGACATGGGGGGCTAATGGCTGACATGGAGGCATGATGGCTGACATGGGGGGCTAATGGATGGGGGATGATGTCTGACATGGGGTCTGATCTGAGGTCTGATTAACATTGGGGGTCTGATTGGGGCTGTGAGCTGAGGTCTGATTAACATTGGGGGTCTGATTGCTGGTCTGACCTGAGGTGTAATGGAAAATATTTTTTTCTTATTATCCTCCTTATCCTCCTCTAACACCTAGGTGTGTCTTAGAGGGCGAAAAATACGGTCCTCAAACCAGCGATTGTCTGAAGCAGAGAGAAGATACCTGGACCACACAGAGGAGAAGCCAGGTGCTGCAGACGGGACCAGGGCCAGGTGAGCTGCGAGGGGGGGGCTCCAGAATGTAGCTTCGCTTGTGTTGGCAAAAATCCTTGCACCGGCCCTGCCTGTACTGGTGTCTTCTGACCTCTGTGAGTCAGCAGTAGTAACCTGATTGTTTCCCTGCAGAAAATTCTAGATCCCTGTATATGGGTTAAAGGGTAAAACCTAGGGTTCCATCTAGATAACCCCCTTAGGAGTATCCTCAAGCCAAATCTGTTCAAGGGACACAGTTGTTCCACTCCTGCTTCCTTATAGGTATTCCAGCCTAAAGCATTTAATGTCTATCCAATAGAATAGTGACAAATACTACTGAGTGTCCTACTGCTGGGACCCCCACCAATTTCCAGAAAAGAGGATCAGTCACAAAGCTTGACTGTTTCCGTAAGTGCCATAGATTTGATTGAACAGTAGGCACATGCTAAACCCCTGCTCCATTCAAACTCCTCCTAACCTAGATCTTAGTTGTTTGGTGGGGGTCCTAACAGTCAGACCTCCACCGTTCTAGCACCTATCATAGATTTAGTGGATAGGCGATACATGCTGGAATTCCTGTTTAATATGAGTGCAAGAGCAGATTTTTGGCCCATGATCCTTTGTAGTGGGTCAAATGTATGACTTGAAACTCCTGAGCTCAATGCAAAATGTGTTATAGGTACCCCTTAGTAAGCAACTGGGTGGCTTGCCACTCTTATCTTTGCACCGCTTATATCTATGATCCCACATAAAGTTGTCAAATTCACATGTCTCCTAACCTACAGTAGGTGAATCACTCTGATTTCTGTTCCCTCTCTTTTACCTTTTAAGTTCCTCTATAGATTTATTGCCATTTCATGCACCCTGTAGACAGCACATGTAGACCATAGGAGACTGCATGACATATTGTCACAGCCAGACAGCTGAGAAGCGCTCACAGGAGCTTCTCAGATCCTCCTCCTTGAATTTCTTTGTTTTGGTTTAGTTTCTCATCTCGTTAGTCTATCTCAGCTGTCATGCAGTTGGACTGATTGCTACCCTTTAAGTTCCTCCCCATAATGCAGTAGTGTGCGGCTGATACAACTTCCTGGAGTGTGTGTGCATGCTGTTCCCAGTTCCCAGTTCCCAGTCGTCAGTCGTCTGCAAGATAAGTGCTGTTTATGTATTTATGATTTTGTCTTTTCTGGATCCAGGTGACCCTGACTCCCTCCGTGTCAGTGTAGGGAGCCGGTGGTCGTGTCCCTTCACTATTGTAGGGTCTTCAGGTAATAGATAGCCGAGGAACGTGGATATGCGGCCATCCACCTTTGGGGTGTTCGCATAGGCTGAGCAGTGATGGAGAGCGGCAGGTCTATTGCAGGGGTCTCCCTTTGTTCCTTAGTTGTGGATCCAGAGAGACATTGTTTATATGGTATTGTCTTGTTTCCTGTACACCATCCGTGACATTATCAGCCGCCAAAACCGTCTCAAGCATGGATCCGGTTTCACTTTTGGCTGAACGCTTTCAGGGTCTTTCTTTGGAGGTAGCTGATCTCCGTAAGACTTTTTCTCAGTTTCAAGTGACCGGTTCAGCTTGCGTTCATGGAGTTTGTGCTGAGCCTAAGATCTCGCTCCCGGATACGTTCTCCGGGGGTAGTGAGAATTTTGTGCGTTTTAGAGAGGCTTGCAAACTCCATTTTCGCCTTCTTCCCCATTCTTCTGGTGATGAAGAACGGAGGGTGGGGATCATTATATCGCTGCTCAGTGGTAACGCTCAGTCCTGGGCCTTTTCGCTGCCGGAGGGGGCACGGCCCCTTCGTTCAGTGGATGAATTCTTTTTAGCCCTGGGTCAGATATATGATGATCCGGATCGTATTGCTCTGGCTGAGTCTAGACTACGTCTGTTATGCCAGGGTAAACAATCCGCAGAGATATACTGTTCAGAATTTCGGAGATGGGCAGCAGATATGGGTTGGAATGATGCTGCACTCCGAAGTCAATTTTGCTATGGTCTTTCAGAGGGATTGAAAGATGCATTTGCCTTTCATGAAAGACCTACCTACTTGGATTCTGCTATGTCTCAGGCTGTTCGTATTGACAGGCGTCTTAGAGAGAGAGGAGAGATCTCTCCTTCCTGTCATACTCAGTCCCGGGCAGTGCAGCGGTCTCATTCTGTGCACAGGGGTCTCAGTCGCTTTCAGCCCCTTCTGAGCAGGAGTCCATGCAGCTGGGGTTGATTGCCTCTGACAATAGAAGATTCAGCCCGCAGGGGAGGGTTTGTTTTTGTTGTGGAGGTATAAATCATCTGGCAAATGTTTGTCCCTCTAGGAGATTCAGGCAGTTTTCTGGGAGTAATAAAGAGACAAAAAGGAAAAAATCTTTTAAAAATGTTCCGTCTGTTACTATTGGCAGGGTTGAGGCGGAAATTGAAGGTTTTCCGTTTGCTTGTAGTTCCCGTTTTGTCCTGCCTGCTAGGGTGGCGCTAGAGAGCAAGAGCATTTTTTGTGAGATTTTTGTGGATAGTGGAGCAGCTGTCAACCTCATTGATAATCAATTTGCAATAACTCATGGTTTCCAGGTATGCAATTTGGGAAAGGATATTCCTGTTTTTGCTATTGATTCAGCTCCACTTTCTCAGAAATCATTAAAGGGCATAGTTCACAATATCCGTTTAATTGTGAGTGATGCTCATGTTGAGGATGTGTCATGTTTCGTCCTTAGCGGTTTGCCTACTCCTCTAGTGTTGGGGCTACCCTGGCTCACTAAACATAACCCCACCATTGATTGGCAAGCGAGGCAAATAAATGGTTGGAGTAACTTTTGCAGAGAGAATTGCCTCATAACATCTGTTTCTGAGGTTTCTACTAAGACTGTACCACCTTTCCTCTCTGAATTTTTGGATGTCTTCTCTGAGAGTGGAGTTCAGGGTTTACCTCCGCACAGGGAGTATGATTGCCCTATTAATCTCATCCCAGGCGCCAAGCTGCCTAAATCTCGTTTATACAATCTCTCCCAACCTGAGAGGGTCGCTATGCGGGCTTATATCTCTGAGAGTCTGAGAAAAGGACACATACGACCCTCGAAGTCACCTGTTGCCGCTGGTTTTTTCTTTGTTAAGAAAAAAGATGGTTCTTTAAGACCTTGTCTGGATTTCAGGGAGCTGAACAGTATCACTATTCGTGATCCTTATCCGCTTCCTCTGATCCCGGACCTGTTTAACCAGGTTGTTGGGGCTAAAGTCTTTTCCAAATTAGACCTAAGAGGGGCATACAACCTGGTTAGGGTCAGAGAAGGAGACGAATGGAAGACGACTTTCAATACCCCTGAGGGCCATTTTGAGAATTTGGTTATGCCTTTTGGTTTGATGAATGCCCCAGCCGTTTTTCAGCATTTCGTCAACAGCATTTTTTATCATTTAATGGGAAAATTAGTATTAGTGTATTTGGATGACATTTAGATTTTTTCTCCTGATTTCAAGACTCATAAGGAACACTTACGTCAGGTCTTGCTCATCCTGCGGGAGAATAAATTATACGTGAAACTGGAAAAATGTGTGTTTGCGGTTCCAGAAATCCAATTTCTGGGGTTTCTTGTCTCCGCTTCTGGTTTTCGCATGGACCCCGAGAAGGTCCGCGCTGTGCTTGAGTGGGAGCTTCCTGAGAATCAGAAGGCGCTGATGCGTTTTTTGGGCTTTGCCAATTATTACAGGAAATTTATTTTGAATTATTCCTCTGTTGTTAAACCACTCACTGATATGACCAGAAAGGGGGTAGATTTCTCTTCCTGGTCGGTAGAGGCGCGTAAGGCCTTTTCTAATATCAAGGAGAGTTTTGCTTCCGCTCCCATCCTAGTACAACCTGATATTTCGTTACCCTTCATAGTTGAGGTTGATGCTTCTGAGGTAGGGATGGGTGCGGTCTTGTCTCAGGGTTCCTCTCCTGCCAAATGGCAACCGTGTGCCTTTTTCTCAAAGAAACTCTCCTCCGCAGAGAGAAATTATGATGTGGGAGATAGGGAATTGTTGGCCATCAAGTTGGCTTTTGAGGATTGGCGCCATTGGCTAGAGGGAGCCAGACACCCTATTACCGTGTTTACTGACCATAAAAATCTGGCCTACTTGGAGTCAGCCAAGCGTCTGAACCCGAGACAGGCCAGATGGTCTTTGTTCTTTTCAAGGTTTAATTTTGTTGTTACGTTCCGCCCTGGGGTTAAGAATGTGAAGGCAGATGCCCTGTCACGTTGTTTTCCGGGAGGTGGGAATTTTGAAGACCCGGGTTCCATTTTGGCTGAAGGTGTGGTGGTCTCTGCTCTTTTTCCTGAATTGGAGGCAGAGGTGCAGGCAGCTCAGTCAGAAGCTCCTGATCTTTGTCCTCCTGGGAGGTTGTTTGTGCCTCTCGCTTTGAGACACAAGATTTTTAAAGAACACCACAACACGGTCCTTGCTGGGCACCCGGGTGCAAGAGCCACACTGGATCTCATCGCTCGGAGATTCTGGTGGGCTGCGCTTCGTAAGTCGGTTGAGGGTTTTGTGGCAGCTTGCGAGACTTGCGCTCGTGCCAAGGTCCCTCATTCACGGCCATCAGGTCCTCTCCTTCCTTTGCCCATTCCTTCCCGTCCTTGGACACATCTGTCCATGGACTTCATAACGGACTTGCCTCGTTCCTCGGGGAAGTCTGTGATTCTGGTGGTGGTGGACCGTTTTAGCAAAATGGTGCATTTTATCCCTTTTCCTGGTTTGCCCAATGCTAAGACGCTGGCGCAGGCATTTATTGACCACATTGTCAAATTGCATGGGATTCCTTCAGACATAGTCTCTGATAGGGGCACGCAGTTTGTTTCCAGATTCTGGAAGGCTTTCTGTTCTCGCTTGGGGGTTCGGTTGTCATTCTCTTCTGCTTTCCATCGGCAGTCGTTTGGCCAGACAGAGCGCGTCAATCAGAATCTGGAGACATATCTGCGCTGTTTTGTGGCGGAGAATCAGGAGGATTGGTGTTCTTTTTTGTCCCTTGCTGAGTTTGCTTTAAATAACCGTCGTCAGGAGTCCTCTGATAAGTCACCATTTTTTGGTGCATATGGGTTCCATCCGCAGTTTGGGACTTTCTCGGGAGAGGGCTCTTCTGGTTTGCCTGATGAGGACAGATTCTCCTCGTCTTTGTCATCTATTTGGCAAAAGATTCAGGATAATCTAAAGAGCATGAGTGAGAGATATAAGCGTGTGGCGGATAAGAGACGTGTGCCTGGTCCGGACCTGAATGTTGGTGATCTGGTGTGGTTGTCTACCAAGAATATCAAATTGAAGGTTCCCTCCTGGAAGTTGGGTCCTAGGTTTATTGGGCCTTACAAGATCCTGTCTGTCATCAATCCTGTTGCCTACCGTCTTGATCTTCCTCAGACTTGGAAGATCCATAATGTTTTTCATAAGTCCTTATTGAAACCTTATGTTCAACCTATTGTACCCTCGCCTTTGCCTCCTCCTCCGATTATGGTTGATGGAAATCTTGAATTTCAGGTCTCTAGGATTGTGGATTCTCGTCTTGTCCGCGGTTCCCTCCAGTACCTCGTTCATTGGCAGGGTTATGGTCCTGAGGAGAGGATGTGGGTCCCAGTGACGGACATTAAGGCCTCTCGTCTCATCAGGGCTTTCCATAGGTCCCATCCTGAGAAGGTGGGCTCTGAGTGTCCGGAGTCCACTCCTAGAGGGAGGGGTACTGTCACAGCCAGACAGCTGAGAAGCGCTCACAGGAGCTTCTCAGATCCTCCTCCTTGAATTTCTTTGTTTTGGTTTAGTTTCTCATCTCGTTAGTCTATCTCAGCTGTCATGCAGTTGGACTGATTGCTACCCTTTAAGTTCCTCCCCATAATGCAGTAGTGTGCGGCTGATACAACTTCCTGGAGTGTGTGTGCATGCTGTTCCCAGTTCCCAGTCCTCAGTCGTCAGTCGTCTGCAAGATAAGTGCTGTTTATGTATTTATGATTTTGTCTTTTCTGGATCCAGGTGACCCTGACTCCCTCCGTGTCAGTGTAGGGAGCCGGTGGTCGTGTCCCTTCACTATTGTAGGGTCTTCAGGTAATAGATAGCCGAGGAACGTGGATATGCGGCCATCCACCTTTGGGGTGTTCGCATAGGCTGAGCAGTGAGGGAGAGCGGCAGGTCTATTGCAGGGGTCTCCCTTTGTTCCTTAGTTGTGGATCCAGAGAGACATTGTTTATATGGTATTGTCTTGTTTCCTGTACACCATCCGTGACACATATAGGTAGGAACCCTATGGGCGACTGAATTGTACCTCTGTGAAACTCATTGTTCAGTTCTAGAATCTAGAGTGAGAATATACATTTTTCTTACAAATTTAGACTTAATGGCTACGTACACATTTGGGGGCATTTTGTTTTATTATTGCATTGTAGCTTTTGAGGTAATTTTTTTTTTTTTTCAATTGGTCTTTATTAAAAAATTTTAACCCCTGTCTCTGTGCAGCCTTAAGTTTCTCTAGTAGCAGGCTCTGTTTCATCTGCCAGCTCACCTGATGGCTCCTTATCGCTGATCTCTGACCTTATAAACACTAATTATAGCTCAATTCTTATCTTACTGATGTAACAGCGTCCCTTGTGCGATGCTGTCCCCTTGCTCGCCGCCACAGTTTTGGGCACCGTGCTTACCTGTGATCATGATCTGTGCTTCCTTGTCTCTGCTGCTGCTCTGGAAATTCTGCTCCGCAGCTTCCAGTCTACCTGAACACTGCTTGTGCTCGGCTGCTGTACGCATCACTCCTTGGGCAGGGCTGTGTTGTGTCAGGTGATTACATTGACCTACCCTGGCTCTCCTGGAGGTATTTAAGTGGCTCAGCCCTCTACTCAAGCGGCTCAGAGTCAAGGTCCTATCCTGTGCAATTGAGCTTGTTACCACTTGTATTCCTTACTACGTGCATCGTTACTAGACTACACTCTTTGTCTCATCCCGGCCTGTTTGCATTGCTCCTCCTGTTGCTGACCCGGATTGTCTGACTTCGTTCCTGTGCCACCTGTCCTGACCCATTGCTTGTCTCAACTACATTTCTGCCTCATCCTCCAGTTCCTGTCTTTGTTGCTCCTGGTAACGACCCTACCTGTCTAACCACGCCTGTACTGTAGGTACCTCCTGGTTCGCCTGGACCAGCTGCTACTGACTCTGGGACTGCCCTGGAGTGGTATCTGGCAACTATCCTAACAGCAAAGTCTATCCTCACCATCAGAGGCTCTAGCAAAAACCAGGTAGCTGCTTAGTCACACCCCTCCAGGGTACAGCCAGTTCGTAGCACAGTGGGTTCACATCCGCTGCCCGTGACAACTGATAAGAATGTGGCTTAAATAAATGTTTATGACATTTTGGTAATTTAGAGATAAGGTTTAATAGATGACCGGCACAAAGTGAAAGTACCAGTCACACAGATAAACAAACAGTTAACGCTTTGTGACAGAACGGCTCAATATTTTAATGAAGACCAAATTAAAAAAAAATATTTTTAGACCAAAATATGTAAAATGTAATCACAAAAAAAGCCTCTGAAGGTGTACATAGGCTTTAACTATTGCATGCACTCACAGCAGACTGTATTATTGTGGATACATACAGATCCAGAATATAGCTCTGTGCATGATGCCTTCATACCAGGCATGTTACTGCTCATACAATATGACTCATGTTATAGTGGAGTTGTTTGTCGGTAGAATTTTTCTAATAAGATAAAAAACTTCAAAATATTGTTTGCATCAGTATTTAAACTCTGCAATGTGGAAGATCCATTTTTACACAGATGAAAAATATTGTCTAAATAATTAGGCCCCGACCTATGCTATAATATGCTGCTATGTATTGGAGAGAGGTGGTCAAGTCTTAATTGGTTCCTTTGCTTCTGGATTTTGAGAACATATTTAAGACATCTTTCTTTAGAAATACAGCATTGTTGGCAAACAAAGGGGTAAGGAATTGAGCCAGGGGTCACGGAGGTGTAGCTAGGCTTTCCTGCACCCGGGGGCGCGGCAAATTTTAGCCACTACTCTAACTCTGCCCAATGCATAACTACACTCACCCAGTCCCACTTACCTAATAAAATATATAATAGAAAGTCCCAACTGGTCTTACCTCATCCAGGGTGTTGCTGGCATTGGTGTGACGTCCACTGGATCCGTAACAAGGTCCCTGTGGTGATAGAGCAAACAGAGCAATCACATAAGGAAGGGATGGTGACTGCCCATGGTAAATCCCCAGCATGCGGCGCTGTGCTGGCCTGTAAGACCAAGCCATCCCAATGTATATTAGGGTAATCTAGGGTATTTCCCCTTAGTGCTACCACACAGTACTAATGCCCACATTATGCCCCCTCACAGTACTAATGTCGATATTGTGCCTCCTTTACAGCATAAAAGCCCTTCTTGTGTCCCCTCACTGTTGTTTTGCCCACCTTTGTGTTCATCACAGTACATATGCCCATCTTTGTGCCTGTTACAGTAATTTGACTATCTTTGTGCCAATTCACAGTAGTTATGCCCACCTTTGTTCCCCTTCACAGTAGTTATGTCTTCCTTGTGGCCCCTCACTGTAGTTATGCCCACCGTTGTGCCCATCACAGTAGTTATGCCCATCTTTGTTTCCCTTCACAGTAGTTATGCCCATCTTTGTGCTCCTCACAGTATTTATGCCCACCTTTGTGCTCCTTACAGTAGATGTGCCCATCTTTGTGTCTACTCATAGTAGGTATGCCCATCTTTGTATCTCATAGTAGGTATGCCCAGTTTGTTCCCCCTTACTGTAGTTATGCCCACTTTTGTGCCCCCTCACTGTAGTTATGCCCAGATGTGCACCCTGAGTGTAATTGTGCCCACTTTTGTGCCCCCTCACAGAGTTATGTCCTTCTTGTGGCCCCTAGTGCCCTATCCAGCTACATGAAAGAAAAAAACCCACTTCTGGCTGTGAAGGAGGCTGATTCCCGGGCTTTCAGCACTCTTCCCACAGCCAGCAGCGCCATGTGGGGGAGTGCCGGAGACCAGCAGAAACAAACTGCCTGGCAGTGAAAATAATTGCTGGGCAGGTGTGCCCTCCCCCAGTCTCTGCACCCAGGGAAAGTGCCCCATCTGTCCCCACTTCCCCCCTGCACTTCTCCAATGCTGTGTCCATAGTAGAGCCTTATAGAGCCAATTTTTGGATGTTTTTTACATTTTTAATAGAAAAAAAATGAAAATTAAAAAGATGAAAGGAAAAAAAAAAGCAATGCTGTGGAAACACATATAGGAATGTCACTACCACAGGAACTTTGATCATGTGGATGGTATGGTGTGAGCGCCGTGGCCTCTCTCTAGGCTAGTGACTTTCCTCAGTGCTGTGCTTCGTAAACTGCGAGGGGGCCGCAACACTAACTGAAGCGCTGCAGCTTCTTCAAACAGCTGATCGGTGGGGGTTCCAGATGTCGGACCCCCACAATCACATATTGATGACCTATCCTGGAAAACCCCGTTAAAAAACAAAATAATAGACTGTACCTCAATGCTATCGTACATTGTGGCAAGCGGCTATTTAGCGGGAGCTGCTATTCTTTTACATCACAAGCTCCAGAGCTGTACTCGCACCATCACTCTGCCCTTGTTCCTCCAAGGCTGCCAAGTTATTAAAGCCTATTAGGCCCTGCCTTCACCCTCATTGTATGCCAGCCACACTGGTGATTAAAAGTTTAAGTGGCAAGTTTGAATGTAGTTAGTGCAGATCTTTTAAGGACATCCTCACTGCTCGAATTCCAGAACATGTTGGTACCCAATGCCATTATTCTGCTCTAAACACACAGCCCAGTATGTTTACATGCCACCTGGGAGCGGCAATCTCAATGATATCACTAATAACTTTGTCTTAAAAGAGACGAATCACCAAAGAGGTCGTCGCCGAAGCAGACAGCCATTGCAGCAGCAACACTTTCATGTGTTCAAAAATGAATAGTGCAAAAGAAAATTTAAATATAGAATAAAAAACAATTCCATATCCATTAAATTCTGCTAAAGCGTGGGAACTTTGATTCCCATGATTTTGTTCCCATGTCAGCATGAGCAAATCACTTTACTTCTCTGTGCCTAAGGCAACACGTATTTGATTGTAAGCTCAGAGTTGTGGGGACTGACTGTGCCTAAAATGTATGTGCAAATCTCAGTATAACAATAAAGATAATAATAACAGAACAATGCTTAAGCGCTCGGCACGAGGATCAGCCCAAAAAGACTGGTTCGTAGGAGTCCAATCTCTGTCTTTGGTTCCTATGTTATGTGTAATATCACTTCAGAAACAGAGAGGTGAAGCCCAGCCAGTCCTGAACTTCTTCAGCAATAGATAACTCCCATCTTCCATTCAAAAACATTGCAATTTAAAAATAAAAAAAATAAAAAAATATAATCTTCTCTGTTGCTATTTTCTTACCTGTCCACTTACCGCTTACCTTCTCTATCAATAACTTTCCACATTACTGTTCACTTACAGGTGCAGGACACTGATGAGCCAGCGGGTTGGACTACTTTCACACTGGCGTTTTTGCTGGATCCGGCAGGGTTCCGAAAAAACGCTTCCGTTACTGATAATACAGCCGTCTGCATCCGTTATGAACAGATCCGGTTGTATTATCTTTAACATAGCCTAGATGCATGCGTCATGACCCACAATGCAGGTCAATGGGGTACGGATCCGTTTTCTATTGTTTCAGATTGAGACAGAGAAAACAGATCCGTCCCCATTGACTTGCATTGTGGGTCATGACGGATCCGTCTTGGCTATGTTAAAGATAATACAACCATGCTGCGGTTTGCTCTCCGGTCTGAGAACGGAACGGAAGGCATTTTGGAGCATTCCATTCTGTTCAGTTACCTTTTGTCCCCACTGACAATGAATGGGGACAAAACGGAAGCGTTTTTTTTCCGGTATTGAGACCCTATGACGGATCTCAATGCCGGAAAATAGAAACTCTAGTGTGAAAGTAGCCTAAGGCTCAGTGCTTTGGCATCACCGCTATATATTTATTTTCTTCTGTTCCGTTATGGGAGCAGAAGAATGAAAATAACAGAAGTGCTGGATTCGTCATATAACTAATAGATCCCATTGACGGGAAAACTTTTATTTGTAGTGGAGAAAAAAAGTCCTACATGCACGATGTTTCTCTCTGCTATTTTTGACAAACTCTGTGACAGAACCACCGAACAGAGCTTCTGTTGCAGATGTGAATGTAGCCGTCATGGTTCCCCTGGTAGACGCTGCCTCTGGTGTGCCCCACCCAGGGAACAAACTTCACAATTCCCAGGCCAGCACTGCCAAGGGAACTAAAGTAGTGTGCAGTGGCGTAACTACCAGGGAAGCAGCTGCTTCGGGGCCCGGGCTGCCAAAGCAGCGTGTGTGACAGTTTTCAAGTTCGTTCGTTAAGGTATTTTCAAGTTCGTTAAATATCGATGTCTTACTGTTCAGGGCCTCTTCACAGCAGCTGACCAGGCCCCCTCGCTAATGTGATCTAATCTTACTGTCTCCTAAAGTCTTCTGATGTGTCTGGGATTCGAACCCACAACCTCCAATGTATCAGAGGCAAAGCATTTACCCTCACAACCATAAAGGCTGCAATACAACTGAATGAAAAACAATGAGACTTCTACTGTTATAGCTGTGTACATCTATACATATGACAGCTGCCCCAACACACCCAGCACTGCTATATCTCTATATGACAGCTGTCCCAGCACACTCAGCTCTGCTATATCTCTATATATGAGCAGCTGCCATGTGTATAGATGTACACTTAGCCAGCTATAACAGTAGAAGTCTCATATTTTTTCAGTCAGCAGCAAGGCAGCTGTTATGGACTTGTGGTTAAATGCTTTGCCTCTGATACAGAAGGTCGTGTGTTCGAATCCCAGCAGAAACTTTTCTGAAATACAAACACTGACTCCATATATGGACATACAGGAAGAGGCTGCATCGCATCGCTGACATGGAGGTAAGTAGAAGTGTTTATATTTTTTTTTTAATACCCGACTGTTACTGCCATGGGGGGAGCGGGGGGCACTTGATACTGGCACATGGGGGGAGGGGGGGGTTGGCACCTGATACTGGCACATGGGGGGAGGCACCTGATACTGGCACCTGGGGGGGAGGGGGTTTGGCACCTGATACTGGCACATGGAAGGGGGGAGAGAGGCACCTGATACTGGCACATGGGGGGAGGCACCTGATACTGGCACCTGGGGGGGAGGGGGGGTTTCCACCTGATACTGGCACATGGGGGGGGAGAGAGGCACCTGATACTGGCACATGGGGGGAGGCACCTGATACTGGCACCTGGGGGGGGGGTTGGCACCTGATACTGGCACATGGGGGGGAGGCAACTGATACTGGCACATGGGGGGGAGAAGGGTTGGCACCTGACACTGGCACCTGGGGGGGAGGGGTGGGTTGGCACCTGATACTGGCACATTGGGGGGGAGGCACCTGATACTGGCACATGGGGGGAGGCACCTGATACTGGCACATGGGGGGAAGAGAGGCACCTGATACTGGCACATGGGGGGGGGGACCTGATACTGGCCCCTGGGGGGGGTTGGCACCTGATACTGGCACATGGGGGGGAGAGGCACCTGATACTGGCACATGGGGGGGAGAGGGGTTGGCACCTGATACTGGCACCTGGGGGGGAGAGGGGGGTTGGCACCTGATACTGGCACATGGGGGGAGAGAGGCACCTGATACTGGCACATGGGGGGAGGCACCTGATACTGGCATCTGGGGGGGAGGGGGGGTTGGCACCTGATACTGGCACATGGTGGGGGGAGAGAGGCACCTTATACTGGCACATGGGGAGAGGCACCTGATACTGGCACCTGGGGGGGAGGGGGGTTGGCACCTGATACTGGCACATGGGGGGGAGAGAGGCACCTGATACTGGCACATGGGGGGTGGGGGGGTTGGCACCTGATACTGGCACATGGGGGGGAGGGAGAGAGGCACTTGATACTGGCATTTTTTTTTGTGGGGGGGAGATGGCACTATGATACTGGGACATGTGGGGGGGAGGAGAGAGGCACTTGATACTGGCACATGATGGGGGGGCATCTATGGGGACACTTACTGGCACATTATTGGGGGGCATTATGGGGGACACTAGGCCGGCAGCCTAACAGAGGCCGGACACCAAGGGGCATCTACTGGGGCACTATATATGGGGCATTTTATACTGGTACATTATCGGGGGCACTAGCAGGAAGGGGGGAGAGGAGCACTATGGGGGAATTTACTGGGGGCACTATATAGGGGTATTTTATACTGGAACATTATGGGGGCACTATGGGGGCACTATGGGGACATTAGCTCAACTGGGGGCATTACAAGGGGGTATTTTTGCACTGTCACATTATAAGGAGAATTATTACTACTGGGGGGGGCATTATGGTGGGCTTTATTACTCCCCCATGGTATGACCCCTAGTAGCAGCACCAGCCTCTCCTTGCTCTGCTATCCCTCTGCCCCTTCTCCAAATCCTTATTATGAAATCTTTCTCATTAGGATAAAGCACATCAGCTCCACCGAGCCCCCGGCCAAGTGTTGAAGTGGCGTCCGAGATCCCCAAGGGCCAAGTAACTGTAAGTTTTCATGTGAAATATGTTTATGTTATACACATATAGCCTACACTGTGCCACACAATATACAGTATACCGCTACACTGTGCCAAAGGAGTGGGGTTTACACAGGAGGATGGAGGTGCGAAGCGCGCTGGAGGGGCCCTTACAAATATTTGCTGTGGGGCCCAGTCACTTCTAGTTACGCCCCTGGTAGTGTGGCAATCCTCTTTGTGGACCACTAAAGGGAGGTTTTGGGACATTAGAGCATCAGCACACAGCTGTCAGCTCCACCCGACACGCAGGGAGCCCGGCAGTTTACAATGGCCGGCATACAATATAAGGCCGACGCCTGCATTTGCAGGTGCTGGTGAATTTCTTGTGCACTGGCTCCCCCTGCTGTTCCCGTGTGGTATTGAAGACTTCTCTGGCTTTAGGATTTCTGGATTGGTATTGTGACTACATTTTTGGCTTCTGGCAATTTAGACTTTCTGGCATGCTGGTTTTCTCGTTTAGCTTTGGCGTTTTTGTACTTCCTTTGTCCTTTTGTGTTTGTTTGTTTGTTTGTTTGTTGTACCCTGTTTGTGTGTCTGCTTCACACGTATTTCAGCATAGGGACTACCACCCAGTTGTAGGGTCACTTCCTAGGGTGACTGTGCAAGTAGGTAGTGATAGTGGGTCAAGGAAGTTTTAGGGCTCCACTCCCAATCCCTGTTTGTATTTGACAATAGTCGTTATCCTGACAGTAGCCTTAATAGTACTACTCTTTAATTGCTAGATATAAGGAGTTCAGCTGCAATACAGGTACAACAACCTTTGGCGCTCTGCCATGTTTTCTAATTCTGGAGAACCCCTTTAACGTCATATCTTACTGTGGGAATAAAAGTATTATTATAAAATATTGAGCTCTTGTCAGATTTGCATTTATGTTTCAAAAGGGTTTTATGGGTTTCCAAAAACTCTCATTGCCAGTGCATAATCCCATACCCAGAAGACATGATTAGCCCAATAACATGAAAAAAAATGCTGGTCTAGACTACACTTCCCATGAAGCCTTACACAATGTCTCCTTCTGTCTCCTGGCCGGATTTCCACCCCAACGTCATCATAGACTAAAGATCATGTTCTCTGCTGAACTTCTTGCTCTCAAAATGGAGCCTCACCAGTGAAGTCCCATAGATACTGGGCTAGCACTTTATGCTCCTAGCTCATGTGATCAGTATAGAAGGCATAAAAGGGTGACATTACGGGTTGTGTGACATGCTGTCAGAGATGGCATGTCTCGAAAATGTCAAAGAAAATTTGCTTGAAGGTAAACAAATGTAATTTGCATTTATCTGTGTTCTTTATTCTTTTTGAACAACTTTCTTGTTGTACTCTGTTTCTGAACCAGATTGACCAATTTGCAAAAAAAAAAATTCTTTCATCTTTTTAATTTTCAGTTTTTCTCTATTAAAAATGTAAAAAACATCCAAAAGTTTGAACTTGCAGGTAAACACCATCTGAATTGTGCAATGTGCAGCCAAATGTACCATGTGGTAAGCCCATCTGTCTCGATTCGACTGTATATGTTTAAGCTCTTCTTAGCACCATAAATGTGTTAAGCTTCAAAGAAAACATTGACACTGGTCCAAAAAAAATTAGTTCAATCTATTAAAATCTGTTTCTTTGTGTTATTTTCGTGTTGTTTTTCAATTTTTGTATAATTTTTATTCTAATTAGTTTTTTTTTTACATTAAATCTTTTTTATATTAAATTAAAAAAATGCCTTAAAATGAAAAAAATTAAAAAGAGAAAGAAATACATTTGGTAGATGCTCCTATAACATTTTTTATTTACACCTTCATTTAAATTTTTTTTATTTATAATTTATTCTCTTATACTGCCACACTGTCATTTTTTGTAACATCATTACACTAAAGTGACGATTTTAAAAAATTTATAAAAATACTAGGTCTGATAAATTCTTATTCTAGTGCAGATGAGCTAGTTAATAAATAATTTAATGAGTGAAAGAACCATATACACTGTTGTATGATGCAAATAATGTTTGACCTTAATTTATAGAGACATTTTATTGATGCAATTATCTATATGGGAATTATTTTACTCCACAGATATCACCAGCAATTGTGCAATTGGCAGATTAATCTCATGCATGACTATATTTTCTTAAAATCTGGTTAAAAAAATTATGGTGGTTGATAAAAGTGTTAAGATAATTTAGTGTTAGAAATTGTGCATTTTTTTGATTTTATTTCAATTGCTGAGGATCGTAATGATAAATGGATAATGACCAAACAACAGAAAAAAGTTTAGGAAACCATATTCTAAAATATTTCTAGTCCTCAAAATTGATCTGGAAAACCTATTGGTTTGGAATCTATGAAATATACAATGAAAATGATTTTAATCTGAAATTGGAACTCTGATTTTTATATATTTTTAACTTGGACGATTTATTTTTTTCATTATTTTATGCCAAATACCATATAATATCTTATTAACAGCAATATTTCAGTTCACATTTACCGCATAATTAAAAATATGCCAAAATATGCAATTTTATTCAACAAAAACTTTCAGCTAGGTTAACTGCATTCATTAGATGGTTTTCTGCAGGTTTATTTACATTCACATATAGCTGCATTTGCAGTACCCCAGACCTGGGAGTGTCTGTATTTCTTTGTTATATTGAGTATAATGTTTTAAATTAGAGGGGCAAAGGTTTAAAAGTAATATCAGGAAGTATTGCTTTACTGAGAGAGTAGTGGATGCATGGAATAGCCTTCCTGCAGAAGTGGCAGCTGCAAATACAGTGGAGGAGTTTAAGCATGCATGGGATAGGCATAAGGCCATCCTTCATATAAGATAGGGCCAGGGGCTATCCATAGTATTCAGTATATTGGGCAGACTAGATGGGCCAAATGGTTCTTATCTGCCGACACATTCTATGTTTCTATGTTATATGTTAGGCTATGTTCTGCCATGTACACCAGCAGAGGAGGTATGATTGGCAGGGACATAGTTAACCACCCTGTTTCTCCCCTCTTGGTGGGACTAGACTGATCCTTCTTCCTGCCAGGAAGGGGAGTTCAGGGCCCAGCTGACAGATAGAAAGAAACATTGGCCAGAGCGCCTTCCTCAAGGGACCTTACTAGTTCTCCTGTGAGACTTCTACTCCAGGGAGACAGCAAACATCAAGAACACTGCTTTCCAAAAAGCAGAGTAAACAGCAAAAGCACAGCTTTACAGACCCTGCTTCATGGGAGGGACTACAACTCAGATACACACAGACCACCAGTCTAGCCTAACTCCAGGTCTGTATCACAAAGTGGACACTCATACCAACAGGTTACTGCAAATGCCACTTAAAGGGAACCTGTCACCAGTTTTATGGTGTCCTAACTAAGGGCAACATCAATAAGTGACTGATTCTCTTAGCAAAATGCTGGGTCACTTTCTTTAATTGACCCAGTCAATCTGCCAACATCTTGTATTGAAAAGCTCCAGCTGATAATGATGAGTCATGAATATTCATGAGCTCCTGACTCTCCCCGCCCACCTGCTGCTGAATGACAGTTTGTTTCCATATGAACCAGCAGCAGGTGGGCAGGGGAGTGGCTATAGCTCTGAATTAAATATACACTGAACTCAATGACATCACGCTGGACTCAAATCAGCTCATTAGCATGTGGCATGCGGCATCTTTGTGTGTATATTATGAGATAACCATCTGTCACACCAGTAAGTGAATACATCTAAGGTACTTTTTAGTAGTTAATGATTGTATATAATTAGTTAGATTATAATCAAATATCCACATGACAGGTTCCCTTTAAGTGCCACATCATCAGCCACCATAACTCATAATCTGGTGACAGAAATTGTACTTTGTACCTACTACTGGATGTACCATAAGCTATTTTTTGCAATAAGTAAAGAGATACTTTTTTACTTTTACGTCTAGCCTGATTCTTCAAACCACCTTTCCACTGTAATGATCCCCAGGGAACAACATCTTAACAGGGCCATTACCACTCTCATCCTCTGCACCGGCTCCTCAGGGGCTCGTTGCACACTGACTATTGAAATGTTCCTCCAGATTAGGGTCAGAGGTCAGATAATGCAAGAAATGGGCAACAATACATGATAGTGCATGATAGGGTCTACCTTTTATACCCTAATCTAAATATGATTAAATATGTTTTGGCAACACAAGGGGCACCTTGAAAATAGTAGACTCGTGGTTACATGTTTATTATGGCTTATTCTTATGTCTGGTGTGCTCATCTGTCTATCTATCTATCTATTTATTTTTGTGTAGGCTCCCCTTCTGCAGCCATAACAAATTTTTACTTGTAGAGACATGGGCTACAAAATACCTCTGAAGGTTTCTTTTGGTATCTGGCACCAAGACATTAGCAGCAGATCCCTTAAGTCCTGTAAGATGTATGGTGCGTCTCCATGCATTAGACTTGTTTTTCCAGCACATCTCACAGATCATCAATTGGATTAAGACCCTCTGTTCACCACTAGCAGACCCAGCTGCTAGAATCCCATGGCTGTTCTTCCGCTGCAGGACATGGCTCACACTTGCTGGGCAGGATGTATTGCCAAGCTCTTAAAGGGCCAGAATGTGCACACCCTAATCTTTAACAGCCAATAGCTGGCAAACCTAAGGTACATAGGCATCTTCCCCTATCAGAAGAGAGACTCTTCGCTCTTGTCTTTAAAAGATTAGAACCCTTTTAAGCAGGTTTTCTAAGATTTAAATTTCCTCTGGATAGGTCATCAATATCTGATAGGTGGGGATCCATCTCATAATACCCCGCTGACCAGCTGTGGTGCTCCAGTTAATGCATTGGCCTCTTCCTAGGTCTGTGACATCATGTTCATTGATGCCAAGGTCTATGCGCGGCTCACTCCCATTCAAGTGAATGAGAATGAGCTGCAATACCAAGCACAGTTGCAAAATGATGTATGCCTTGGTGCTTGGTCAGCTGTGAGGAGGCCACAGCGCTCCCTGGAGAACCTCTGCCTCTTCCAACAGCTGATCATCACTGGTGCCATGAGTTTGATTCCCACTAATCAAATATTGATGACCTATCCTGAAAATAGATAAAGCTAAAGATCAAGATAAAGATAAAGACAGAGTCAGACTACCAAAAAGATAAGTACAGCAGAAAGGAAAAGTTTCCCAGTTAATTCCTGTTAGCACAGCAGAGTTAGAGAGCGACAGATGTAGCAGTGCCGAGTGTGTTTGCCTGCCATAATTTATGCCAAAGCCTGCTGGTAACCATGACAAAGTTGGAAGATTGTTTCCTGATGAACGTTTATGCAAGTAAAGCTGTTATCAACTATCCACAAGGTCTGGACTCAATTTATTTCATCATCCCTTCATCAACTATCCCTTGCTTTGCTTCGTACAACAAAGCCTGGGGTCCAGGATATCCAGGTAGGAGCACCGTGACATGTGCACAGCCACATCTACAGGGACATTATAGGCTACCCTCACACCACTCTGGCATTCCTCCACCTGGGTACCACTAACACCATCTACTTAAGGGGACTCTGTCCCTTTTTCCTTTAATGCAACTGGCATCACGACAAAAACACAAAAAAAGGACCCCATGCCATAGTGGCCCATGCGTCGCACCACCAACAGTTAAATTCTCGCTGGTAATTTTTTACTCCTATATTTCTTTTAATGACTTTTATACCTTGTGCTAACACAACACTGAAATTTTACTGCAAAGGGATAAAGTGAAAAAACTCCATCATGACATTATTTCAGTTTTCTTACATTCGGAAGATCCTAACGCCAACCTCATTATTTTAATATCCCTTTTTCTCATTTATTAGGCGCTTGTAAATTAGGTGCGAAACACAACAAGATAATAAAAATAAATTACCCATTTACAAAAAAATCACCGAAGTTGAACTGCCAAACCATATTTATAGTTCCATAGCCGTTGGGTAATATTTTTATCATGCGCAATTTTTCAAAAAGCCAATTAGAAAACATTGAAGAGACTGAAAAATCTGCTGCTGGAAGATTTTAATAAATGGTTTCATTTAATTTTTTTTCCATTTTTCGAACATTGTAAAATTAATGTAGCAATTCTCCAATAGATAATCAACATAATAAGTAAAATTCAGTACAGGGATTATAGCATACCTTAGGTATTCCCTGCTATACTTACACTTAGAAAACCATTAAGGGAAGATTTTCTAGTAGTGTAAATGGGTACAATTATTTATAAAAATGATCCTGAATTAGTTGCAATGCAAAATTTTATTTAAGAGTCCCCAAGATTGCAGCCATACATGCAGTATTCAACACGTTTCTGCCTGGCCTAGCACTGTTAATCCAGATGGTGCCAATTTTTGAATAAGATGTCCAACATACAGGGAGCGAAACCTTGACAAATTAGTCATAATTAGGGATGAGCGAACCCGAACTGTATAGTTCGGGTTCGTACCGAATTTTGGGGTGTCCGTGACACGGACCCGAACCCGAACATTTTCGTAAAAGTCCGGGTTCGGTGTTCGGTGCTTTCTTGGCGCTTTTTGAAAGGCTGCAAAGCAGCCAATCAACAAGCGTCATACTACTTGGCCCAAGAGGCCATCACAACCATGCCTACTATTGGCATGGCTGTGATTGGCCAGTGCAGCATGTGACCCAGCCTCTATTTAAGCTGGAGTCACGTAGCGCCGCACGTCACTCTACTATGATCAGTATAGGGAGAGGTTGCAGCTGCGACGTTAGGGCGAGATTAGGCAGATTAACTCCTCCAAAAGACTTCATTCTGTGATCGATCTGCAGCTGTGGATCATTGAAGTGCTAATATTGACTTGCTCACTTTTTTGAGGCTGCCCAGAGCATTTTTAGATCACTTTTTTTCTGGGGTGATCGGCGGCCATTTTGTGACTTGTGGTGCGCCAGCACAAGCTACCATCAAGTGTATTTAACCATCGATAGTGTGGTTATTTTGTGCTATATCCTACATCAGCTGCAGGCTGAGCCTGTGTCACCGAAGTGCATTTAACCATCAACAGTCTGGTTATTTTTTGGCCATATACTACATCAGCTGCAGGCTGAGCCTGTGTCAAAGAAGTGCATTTAACCATCAACAGTCTGGTTATTTTTTGGCCATATATTACATCAGGGGCAAGTTGAGCCTGTCACCCAGCGCCTAAAAAATAGACCTGACATTTCTATTCAACCAAATCTGCACAGTTTTAGCTGGTCAAGTTATTTGTAGTGACCGTCAAAGCAGACTATTTGTTCTGGGTTGAAAAAGCATTCCCAAATTTGCCATTCTGAAAATAACTAGTTTGTGGTATTTCAGGCCTACTTGAAATCTATCCCAAAAAGAAAATCTTACATTGAAGTTATTGATAGTATCATTCAGAAAAACCTAAGACACACGCTAGCGTGCTGATAGAAGTGTCATTCTGTGATTAAACCTATAACTGTCACACAGCGCAAAAAAAAACAGGTCTCACATCTCTATTCAACCAAATCTGCACAGTTTTAGCTGGTCAAGTTATTTGTAGTGACCGTCAAAGCAGACTTTTTGTTCTGGGTTGAAAAAGCATTCCCAAATTTGCTATTCTGAAAATAACTAGTTTGTGGTATTTCAGGCCTACTTGAAATCTATCCCAAAAATAAAATCTTACATTGAAGTTATTGATAGTATCATTCAGAAAAACCTAAGACACACGCTAGCGTGCTGATAGAAGTGTCGTTCTGTGATTAAACCTATAACTGTCACACAGCGCAAAAAAAAAACAGGTCTCACATCTCTATTCAACCAAATCTGCACAGTTTTAGCTGGTCAAGTTATTTGTAGTGACCGTAAAAGCAGACTTTTTGTTCTGGGTTGAAAAAGCATTCCCAAATTTGCCATTCTCAAAATTGTGGTGAACGGGAACAATGAGGAAAACATCTAATAAGGGACGCGGACGTGGACATGGTCGTGGTGGTGTTAGTGGACCCTCTGGTGCTGGGAGAGGACGTGGCCGTTCTGCCACAGCCACACGTCCTAGTGAACCAACTACCTCAGGTCCCAGTAGCCAGCAGAATTTACAGCGATATTTGGTGGGGCCCAATGCCGTTCTAAGGATGGTAATGCCTGAGCAGGTACAGGCATTAGTCAATTGGGTGGCCGACAGTGGATCCAGCACGTTCACATTATCTCCCACCCAGTCTTCTGCAGAAAGCGCACAGATGGCGCATGAAAACCAAGCCCATCGGTCTGTCACATCACCCCCATGCATATCAGGGAAACTGTCTGAGCCTCAAGTTATGCAGCAGTCTCTTATGCTGTTTGAAGACTCTGCTGCCAGGGTTTCCCAAGGGCATCCACCTAGCCCTTCCCCAGGGGTGGAAGAGATAGAATGCACTAACGCACAACCACTTATTTTTCCTGATGATGAGGACATGGGAATACCACCTCAGCACGTCTCTGATGATGACGAAACACAGGTGCTAACTGCAGCGTCTTTCTGCAGTGTGCAGACTGAACAGGAGGTCAGGGATCAAGACTGGGTGGAAGACGATGCAGGGGACGATGAGGTCCTAGACCCCACATGGAATGAAGGTCGTGCCACTGACTTTCACAGTTCGGAGGAAGAGGCAGTGGTGAGACCGAGCCAACAGCGTAGCAAAAGAGGGAGCAGTGGGAAAAATCAGAACACCCACCGCCAAGAGACTCCGCCTGCTACTGACCGCCGCCATCTAGGACCGAGCACCCCAAAGGCAGCTTCAAGGAGTTCCCTGGCATGGCACTTCTTCAAACAATGTGCTGACGACAAGACCCGAGTGGTTTGCACGCTGTGCCATCAGAGCCTGAAGCGAGGCATTAACGTTCTGAACCTTAGCACAACCTGCATGACCAGGCACCTGCATGCAAAGCATGAACTGCAGTGGAGTAAACACCTTAAAAACAAGGAAGTCGCTCAGGCTCCCTCTGCTACATCTTCTGCTGCTGCCGCCTCGGCCTCTTCTGCTGCTGCTGCCGCCGCCTCGGCCTCTTCCTCCGCCTCTGGAGGAACGTTGGCACCTGCCGCCCAGCAAACATGGGATGTACCACCAACACCACCACCTGCGTCACCAAGCATCTCAACCATGTCACACGGCAGCGTTCAGCTCTCCATCTCACAAACATTTGAGAGAAAGCGTAAATTCTCACCTAGCCACCCTCGATCCCTGGCCCTGAATGCCAGCATTTCTAAACTACTGGCCTATGAAATGCTGTCATTTAGGCTGGTGGACACACACAGCTTCAAACAGCTCATGTCACTTGCTGTCCCACAGTATGTTGTTCCCAGCCGCCACTACTTCTCTAAGAGAGCCGTGCCTTCCCTGCTCAAACAAGTGTCCGATAAAATCAAGTGTGCATTGCGCAACGCCATCTGTGGCAAGGTCCACCTAACCACAGATACGTGGACCAGTAAGCACGGCCAGGGACGCTATATCTCCCTAACTGCACACTGGGTAAATGTAGTGGCGGCTGGGCCCCAGGCGGAGAGCTATTTGGCGCACGTCCTTCCGCCGCCAAGGATCGCAGGGCAACATTCTTTGCCTCCTGTCTCCTCCTCCTCCTACTCAGCTTCCTCCTCCTCTTCTTCCACCTGCTCATCCAGTCAGCCACACACCTTCACCACCAACTTCAGCACAGCACGGGGTAAACGTCAGCAGGCCATTCTGAAACTCATATGTTTGGGGGACAGGCCCCACACCGCACAGGAGTTGTGGCGGGGTATAGAACAACAGACCGACGAGTGGTTGCTGCCGGTGAGCCTCAAGCCCGGCCTGGTGGTGTGCGATAATGGGCGAAATCTCGTTGCAGCTCTGGGACTAGCCGGTTTGACGCACATCCCTTGCCTGGCGCATGTGCTGAATTTGGTGGTGCAGAAGTTCATTCGCAACTATCCCGACATGTCAGAGCTGCTGCATAAAGTGCGGGCCGTCTGTTCGCGCTTCCGGCGTTCACACCCTGCCGCTGCTCGCCTGTCTGCGCTACAGCGTAACTTCGGCCTTCCCGCTCACCGCCTCATATGCGACGTGCCCACCAGGTGGAACTCCACCTTGCATATGCTGGACAGACTGTGCGAGCAGCAGCAGGCCATAGTGGAGTTTCAGCTGCAGCACGCACGGGTCAGTCGCACTGCGGATCAGACCCACTTCACCACCAATGACTGGGCCTCCATGCGAGACCTGTGTGCCCTGTTGCGCTGTTTCGAGTACTCCACCAACATGGCCAGTGGCGATGACGCCGTTATCAGCGTTACAATACCACTTCTATGTCTCCTTGAGAAAACACTTAGGGCGATGATGGAAGAGGAGGTGGCCCAGGAGGAAGAGGAGGAAGAGGGGTCATTTTTAGCACTTTCAGGCCAGTCTCTTCAAAGTGACTCAGAGGGAGGTTTTTTGCAACACCAGAGGCCAGGTACAAATGTGGCCAGACAGGGCCCACTACTGGAGGACGAGGAGGACGAGGATGAGGAGGAGGTGGAGGAGGATGAGGATGAAGCATGTTCACAGCGGGGTGGCACCCAAAGCAGCTCGGGCCCATCACTGGTGCGTGGCTGGGGGGAAACACAGGACGATGACGATACGCCTCCCACAGAGGACAGCTTGTCCTTACCTCTGGGCAGCCTGGCACACATGAGCGACTACATGCTGCAGTGCCTGCGCAACGAAAGCAGAGTTGCCCACATTTTAACGTGTGCAGACTACTGGGTTGCCACCCTGCTGGATCCCCGGTACAAAGACAATGTGCCCACCTTACTTCCTACACTGGAGCGTGATAGGAAGATGCGCGAGTACAAGCGCACGTTGGTAGACGCGCTCAGGGCCGGTGCGAGGATTTTTGCCGCCCTAGGCAAGATAAAAATTGCCGCCCCCCCCCCTCCCTTATCAGACATCACATATCTTCCACCCCTTTCTCAGCTTTTAAATTTAAATAACTGCTATGCATCCCTTACGGTTAATCCAGCTTCTTGTAGCTGTCTTTTTGCGGAATGGAATTGCGGACCCATACATTTCTATGGGGCCGCAATTCCGATCCTGAAAAAAATAGAACATGTCCTATTCTTGTCCACAATAGTGGACAAGAATAGGCATATTCTCTTAGTGCCGGCAATGTGCGGTCCGCAAAATGCGGAACGCACATTGCCGCTGTCCGTGTTTTGTGGATCCGCAAAACACATATGGACGTGTGACTGGACCCTAAATGTGAGGTAAATTAGTTTCCAATGTAGTATTAATAACTAAACAATTAAATAATAAACATATTGCATTGTCTACTTACCACCAGGACAATAAGATGATCTGGTCTCTGGCTACAGTCTGGCTCTGGGGACTCCCTTGTCACTCTCATTCTACCCCCCCCCCCCCGCCTCCCTTGTCACTCTCATTCTACCCCCCCCTCCCTTGTCACTCCCATTCCCCCCCCCTTGTCACTCTCATTCCCCCCCCTTGTCACTCTCATTTCCATTCCCCCCCTTGTCACTCTCATCCCCCCCCTTGTCACTCTCATTTCCATTCCCCCCCTTGTCACTTTCATTCCCCCCCCCTTGTCACTCATTTCCATCCCCCCCCCCTTCTCACTCATTTCCATCCCCCCCCCCTTCTCACTCATTTCCATCCCCCCCCCTTCTCACTCATTTCCATCCCCCCCCCCTTCTCACTCATTTCCATCCCCCCCCCTTCTCACTCATTTCCATCCCCCCCCTTCTCACTCATTCCATCCCCCCCCCTTCTCACTCATTTCCATCCCCCCCCCTTCTCACTCATTTCCATCCCCCCCCTTCTCACTCATTTCCATCCCCCCCCTTCTCACTCATTTCCATCCCCCCCCCTTCTCACTCATTTCCATCCCCCCCCCCTTCTCACTCATTTCCATCCCCCCCCCTTCTCACTCATTTCCATCCCTTCCCCCTTCTCACTCATTTCCATCCCCCCCCCCTTCTCACTCATTTCCATCCACCCCGTCACCTCTAGTGTAGCGTGGCCGAGCTCTGTTCGGTCCGCGGTACAGGAGCATTTGTTTCCTGTACCTGGCCGGACTGACAGGAAGTGCACACTAAGTGAGCACTTCCTGTCAGTCCGGCCGGGTACAGAAAACAAATGCTCCTGTACCGCGGACCGAACAGAGCTCGGCCACGCTACATTAACATGAGCACAGATCAGACACACAGCAGGCAGGAGATTCTTTAGAGGAGCGGCAAGCGCTCAGCCGCTCAGGAGGCGCAGCATGAGGGGCGCCACCGGCCGGCAATTATATATAACCAATTTTTTTTTTTACACCACACAGCAACGGGCGCCCCCTGCTAAATGGCGCCCTAGGCGACTGCCTAAGTCGCCTTACTGGTGGCGCCGGCCCTGGACGCGCTACTGAGAGCATTCCCAAATGTCACAGGGGAACCAGTGGAAGCCCAAGGCGAAGGCAGAGGAGGAGCAAGAGGTCGCCAACGCAGCTGTGTCACGGCCAGCTCCTCTGAGGGCAGGGTTAGCATGGCAGAGATGTGGAAAAGTTTTGTCACCACGCCACAGCTAACTGCACCACCTCCTGATACGGAACGTGTTAGCAGGAGGCAACATTTCACTAACATGGTGGAACAGTACCTGTGCACACCCCTCCACGTACTGACTGATGGTTCGGCCCCATTCAACTTCTGGGTCTCCAAATTGTCCACGTGGCCAGAGCTAGCCTTTTATGCCTTGTAGGTGCTGGCCTGCCCGGCGGCCAGCGTTTTGTCTGAACGTGTATTCAGCACGGCAGGGGGCGTCATTACAGACAAACGCAGCCGTCTGTCTACAGCCAATGTGGACAAGCTGACGTTCATAAAAATGAACCAGGCATGGATCCCACAGGACCTGTCCATCCCTTGTGCAGATTAGATATTAACTACCTCCCCTTAACAATATATTATTCTACTCCAGGGCACTTCCTCATTCAATACTATTTTTAATTTCATTTTACCATTATATTGTGGGGCAACCCAAAGTTGAATGAACCTCTCCTCTGTCTGGGTCCCGGGGCCTAAATGTGTGACAGTGGCCTGTTCCAGTGGTGGGTGACGTGAAGCCTGATTCTCTGCTATGACATGAATACAGATTCTGCGCTGACATAAGGCCAGATTCTCTGTTACGGGACCTCTCTCCTCTGCCTGGGTGCCTGGGCCTAAATGTGTGACAGTGGCCTGTTCCAGTGGTGGGTGACGTGAAGCCTGATTCTCTGCTATGACATGAATACAGATTCTGCGCTGACATAAGGCCAGATTCTCTGTTACGGGACCTCTCTCCTCTGCCTGGGTGCCTGGGCCTAAATGTGTGACAGTGGCCTGTTCCAGTGGTGGGTGACGTGAAGCCTGATTCTCTGCTATGACATTAAGACAGATTCTGTGCTGACATAAGGCCAGATTCTCTGTTACGGGACCTCTCTCCTCTGCCTGGGTGTCTGGGCCTAAATGTGTGATAGTGGCCTGTTCCAGTGGTGGGTGACGTGAAGCCTGATTCTCTGCTATGACCTGAAGACAGATTCTGTGCTGACATAAGGCCAGATTCTCTGTTACAGGACCTCTCTCCTCTGTCTGGGTGCCGGGGCCTAAATGTGTGACAGTGGCCTGTTCCAGTGGTGGGTGACGTGAAGCTTGATTCTCTGCTATGACATGAAGACTGATTCTGCGCTGACATAAGGCCAGATTCTCTGTTACGGGACCTCTCTCCTCTGCCTGGGTGCCTGGGCCTAAATGTGTGACAGTGGCCTGTTCCAGTGGTGGGTGACTTGATGCCTGATTCTCTGCTATGACATGAAGACAGATTCTGCGCTGACATAAGGCCAGATTCTCTGTTACGGGACCTCTCTCCTCTGCCTGGGTGCCTGGTCCTAAATGTGTGACAGTGGCCTGTTCCAGTGGTGGGTGACGTGATGCCTGATTCTCTGCTATGACATGAAGACAGATTCTGCGCTGACATAAGGCCAGATTCTCTGTTACGGGACCTCTCTCCTCTGCCTGGGTGCCTGGGCCTAAATGTGTGACAGTGGCCTGTTCCAGTGGTGGGTGACGTGATGCCTGATTCTCTGCTATGACATGAAGACAGATTCTGTGCTGACATAAGGCCAGATTCTCTGTTACAGGACCTCTCTCCTCTGTCTGGGTGCCGGGGCCTAAATGTGTGACAGTGGCCTGTTCCAGTGGTGGGTGACGTGATGCCTGATTCTCTGCTATGACATGAAGACAGATTCTGCGCTGACATAAGGCCAGATTCTCTGTTACGGGACCTCTCTCCTCTGCCTGGGTGCCTGGGCCTAAATGTGTGACAGTGGCCTGTTCCAGTGGTGGGTGACGTGAAGCCTGATTCTCTGCTATGACATTAAGACAGATTCTGTGCTGACATAAGGCCAGATTCTCTGTTACGGGACCTCTCTCCTCTGCCTGGGTGTCTGGGCCTAAATGTGTGATAGTGGCCTGTTCCAGTGGTGGGTGACGTGAAGCCTGATTCTCTGCTATGACCTGAAGACAGATTCTGTGCTGACATAAGGCCAGATTCTCTGTTACAGGACCTCTCTCCTCTGTCTGGGTGCCGGGGCCTAAATGTGTGACAGTGGCCTGTTCCAGTGGTGGGTGACGTGAAGCTTGATTCTCTGCTATGACATGAAGACTGATTCTGCGCTGACATAAGGCCAGATTCTCTGTTACGGGACCTCTCTCCTCTGCCTGGGTGCCTGGGCCTAAATGTGTGACAGTGGCCTGTTCCAGTGGTGGGTGACTTGATGCCTGATTCTCTGCTATGACATGAAGACAGATTCTGCGCTGACATAAGGCCAGATTCTCTGTTACGGGACCTCTCTCCTCTGCCTGGGTGCCTGGGCCTAAATGTGTGACAGTGGCCTGTTCCAGTGGTGGGTGACGTGATGCCTGATTCTCTGCTATGACATGAAGACAGATTCTGTGCTGACATAAGGCCAGATTCTCTGTTACAGGACCTCTCTCCTCTGTCTGGGTGCCGGGGCCTAAATGTGTGACAGTGGCCTGTTCCAGTGGTGGGTGACGTGAAGCTTGATTCTCTGCTATGACATGAAGACTGATTCTGCGCTGACATAAGGCCAGATTCTCTGTTACGGGACCTCTCTCCTCTGCCTGGGTGCCTGGGCCTAAATGTGTGACAGTGGCCTGTTCCAGTGGTGGGTGACGTGATGCCTGATTCTCTGCTATGACATGAAGACAGATTCTGCGCTGACATAAGGCCAGATTCTCTGTTACGGGACCTCTCTCCTCTGCCTGGGTGCCTGGGCCTAAATGTGTGACAGTGGCCTGTTCCAGTGGTGATTGACGTGAAGCCTGATTCTCTGCTATGACATGAAGACAGATTCTGTGCTGACATAAGGCCAGATTCTCTGTTACGGGACCTCTCTCCTCTGCCTGGGTGCCTGGGCCTAAATGTGTGACAGTGGCCTGTTCCAGTGGTGGGTGACGTGATGCCTGATTCTCTGCTATGACATGAAGACTGATTCTGCGCTGACATAAGGCCAGATTCTCTGTTACAGGACCTCTCTCCTCTGTCTGGGTGCCGGGGCCTAAATGTGTGACAGTGGCCTGTTCCAGTGGTGGGTGACGTGAAGCTTGATTCTCTGCTATGACATGAAGACAGATTCTGCGCTGACATAAGGCCAGATTCTCTGTTACAGGACCGCTCTCCTCTGCCTGGGTGCCGGGGCCTAAATGTGTGACAGTGGCCTATTCCAGTGGTGGGTGACGTGAAGCCTGGTCTGGGGTGCCATGTCAGCTGCTGGTGTTGGTCCACTGTGTTTTATCAAGGGCAGGGTCAATGCAGCTAGCTATCAGGAGATTTTGGAGCACTTCATGCTTCCATCTGCTGAAAAGCTTTATGGAGATGAAGATTTCATTTTTCAGCACGACCTGGCACCTGCTCACAGTGCCAAAACCACTAGTAAATGGTTTACTGACCATGGTATTACTGTGCTTAATTGGCCTGCCAACTCTCCTGACCTGAACCCCATAGAGAATCTGTGGGATATTGGGAAGAGAAAGTTGAGAGACGCAAGACCTAACACTCTGGGTGAGCTTAAGGCCGCTATCGAAGCATCCTGGGCCTCCATAACACCTCAGCAGTGCCACAGGCTGATTGCCTCCATGCCACGCCGCATTGAAGCAGTCATTTCTGCAAAAGGATTCCCGACCAAGTATTGAGTGCATAACTGAACTTAATTATTTGAAGGTTGACTTTTTTTGTAATAAAAACACTTTTCTTTTATTGGTCGGATGAAATATGCTAATTCTTTGAGATAGGAATTTTGGGTTTTCATGAGCTGTATGCCAAAATCATCAATATTAAAACAAGAAAAGGCTTGAACTACTTCAGTTGTGTGTAATGAATCTAAAATATATGAAAGTCTAATGTTTATCAGTACATTACAGAAAATAATGAACTTTATCACAATATGCTAATTTTTTGAGAAGGACCTGTACATGCTACAGACATAGTGCTGTGATGTCCCAACAATACTTAGTGCACCAATCAGTATTATGTAGTCAGACCTGCTAAAATGTGAAGTTGCACATCATTGATTGTCGATTTGCGCAATCGCAAATATATTGGAGCACTCTATCTGCATTAGGGTTGCAACGATTATTTAAAGTTATTGATAAGTTTCTGCCAGGATTTGAACTCCAAATGTTGTATATTAGAGGTAAGGACCTTATCCACTCAGCTACAAAGTTGAACACTAAACTGTGTCAGAAAAACCTCATAGTAGTTTCTGATGTAGTGAGTATTACTATTCAGCAGAAGACTTATTTTATATTTCTGTGCAGGCTCACATGTAGCTGTATAGTGCAGTGGTTAACATCCTTGCCTCTAATGTACAAGTTTGGTTTGGGAGTTTGAATCCTGGCAAAAACATTTCAGAAATAGAGATTAAACGTATATAATTCATATTTTTTTAGTAATTGTAAAAATGTATGGCACAAAATAAATAAATATATATATATATTTATATTTATAGATATAGAGAGAGATAAAATCATACTTCTGATATATATGAATGCATAATATGTGGGAAACTACTACTGATATTTTTAGCCTTAATATATTTACATATAATATATTATATATATTCTAAATATCTAATAATATATGTAAATATATTATGGCTAAAACCTTGTACATTAGAGGCAAGGACATTAACCACTACACTATACAGGGAGTGCAGAATTATTAGGCAAGTTGTATTTTTGAGGATTAATTTTATTATTGAACAACAACCATTTTCTCAATGAACCCAAAAAACTCATTAATATCAAAGCTGAATATTTTTGGAAGTAGTTTTTAGTTTGTTTTTAGTTTTAGCTATTTTAGGGGGATATCTGTGTGTGCAGGTGACTATTACTGTGCATAATTATTAGGCAACTTAACAAAAAACAAATATATACCCATTTCAATTATTTATTTTTACCAGTGAAACCAATATAACATCTCAATATTCACAAATATACATTTCTGACATTCAAAAACAAAACAAAAACTAATCAGTGACCAATATAGCCGCCTTTCTTTGCAAGGACACTCAAAAGCCTGCCATCCATGGATTCTGTCAGTGTTTTGATCTGTTCACCATCAACATTGCGTGCAGCATCAACCACAGCCTCCCAGACACTGTTCAGAGAGGTGTACTGTTTTCCCTCCTTGTAAATCTCACATTTGATGATGGATCAGGTGAACAAGGAGGCCATGTCATTCGATTTTCTTCTTTTATACCCTTTCTTGCCAGCCACGCTGTGGAGTACTTGGATGCGTGTGATGGAGCATTGTCCTGCATGAAAATCATGTTTTTCTTGAAGGATGCAGACTTCTTCCTGTACCACTGCTTGAAGAAGGTGTCTTCCAGAAACTGGCAGTAGGACTGGGAGTTGAGCTTGACTCCATCCTTAACCCGAAAAGGCCCCACAAGCTCATCTTTGATGATACCAGCCCAAACCAGTACTCCACCTCCACCTTGCTGGCATCTTAGTCGGACTGGAGCTCTCTGCCCTTTACCAATCCAGCCACGGGCCCATCCATCTGGCCCATCAAGACTCACTCTCATTTCATCAGTCCATAAAACCTTAGAAAAATCAGTCTTGAGATATTTCTTGGCCCAGTCTTGACGTTTCAGCTTGTGTGTCTTGTTCAGTGGTGGTCGTCTTTCAGCCTTTCTTACCTTGGCCATGTCTCTGAGTATTGCACACCTTGTGCTATTGGGCACTCCAGTGATGTTGCAGCTCTGAAATATGGCCAAACTGGTGGCAAGTGGCATCTTGGCAGCTGCACGCTTGACTTTTCTCAGTTCATGGGCAGTTATTTTGCGCCTTGGTTTTTCCACACGCTTCTTGCGACCCTGTTGACTATTTTGAATGAAACGCTTGATTGTTCGATGATCACGCTTCAGAAGCTTTGCAATTTTAAGAGTGCTGCATCCCTCTGCAGGATATCTCACTATTTTTGACTTTTCTGAGCCTGTCAAGTCCTTCTTTTGACCCATTTTGCCTAATAATTATGCACACCTAATATAAGGTGTTGATGTCATTAGACCACACCCCTTCTCATTACAGAGATGCTTATCACCTAATATGCTTAATTGGTAGTAGGCTTTCAAGCCTATACAGCTTGGAGTAAGACAACATGCATAAAGAGGATGATGTGGTCAAAATACTAATTTGCCTAATAATTCTGCACGCAGTGTAGAGCTACATGTTAACCTGCAGAGAAATATAAAATACCAATAAGAATGACACCGCGCTCTCCCCAGCCTCTGCCAGCCCACTATCACACAATGAAGGTGTCACCAACACACTTGCCAATAGATAACACTGGCTTTAGGTAATTACCTGTTCCTTAGCGCTTCCTCTGTGTCTATTCCTTCTTCTTTTGTGTGAACTAACGTGATGCTGGATGTCAGGCTAAGATTACTAGATTACGGCTCACGCCCCGGCCGGGTGGCGTGATGCAGAGTGTATAATTCGTATCTCGCACTGTTCCCAAGCAGATAGTGATGTCACTATACAGACTACAGTGAGTAGTGGGTACCAGAATTCCTATCTACGCATTTCGGACAGTACGCTGTCCTTCGTCAGGAAAAGGAATAAGGCGATGTAATATTTATACACTCCTCTCTATGACCTTAACCCTTTCACTCCTCTGCTCCACATCTTTTAATTCTAGATTCCTGGGTGCACACTCCCCACAGATCCCTTCCTTATTCAAATTCAAACAGCTTAATTTCAGAGTTTAACCCTCCAGGTGTTAATGTATCCATATTGAAGATCCATTTAGTTTCTGCTCTTGACATACTTTTAATTAACCCCCCCCCCCTCTAGATCCCAATCTAATCAATTCGATCCCACAAAAAGTTGAGCCATCAAATCTCCCCTCATCTTTCTCCATATAGTGCTTCGACAGTGGTTCCCCCTCAAATTTTTTCTTGATATTGTATATGTGTTCCCCCACTCTTTTCTTTATTTTTTCTTTTAGTCCGGCCAATGTATATCTTGTTGCAGGGGCATGTAATTTCATATATTGCCCCCCAGCTATTACATGTAATAAAACCTCTTATATCTTCTTTATATGTGCCATTAATATTTGCTATACTGACTTGTATTTTATTATTGGATATCTTACGCCATTTTGTTGGCCTATGCCCCCATAGTGCATTCCCACTTTTTGTGATTTTTATTTTTATTCTCTGCTTGTTTTGTGATGCAGCTATTTGGAGATGCTATAATATTGCCTATGTTTTTAGCTTTCCTATAAATGAACCTGGGCTCTTTTGGAATAAGTTCCCCCACCACTTTATCCTCCCTAAGGGCGCTCCAATGTTTATTCACGATTTTTTTTTTTTATATTCACCTGGCCATTATACGGTAAAATAAGGGGTGGAATTGTTGTATCCGATTCTTCTGGTTTTAATTTTTCCTTGCCCTTTAATAATATTTGTCTATTTATCTGACCGACCTCAGCCTTTTGTAACATCACTTTAGCTACATCCTATCCCTTTACCTCAAATTTCTCTTGCATAGCTATGGCTTCCCGCTCGTACTCTTCTGATTTTGTACAGTTCCTTTTGATAAGCAGGAATTGACTCTTCGGGATATTCTCTAGCCACCGTGGAAGGTGACAACTGTCTTTAGAGATAAAACTATTTGCATCTGTGTGTTTATTAAAAGTTTTTGTGCATATTTTATTATCCTCAATAAAAATAGTTAAATCTAAAAAGTTAATTTCTGTTTTACTAAAAAACATTGTAAATTCCAGATAAAATCATTTTTATTAATGTCATTAAAAAACTCCTGTAATTGATTTTCCCCTCCCTTCCATATAAAAATCACGTCATCTATAAAGCGCCGCCAGAGGATGAGGTTCGCCCTTGGGGTGTATGGCTAGATGTTCCCACCACCCCACGTATAAATTTGCGAACCCCGGTGCGAACCTCGTCCCCATCGCGGTCCCTCACGTCTGGAGGTAGAATCTATCATCATAGGTAAAATAATTCCTTTGTAGAACAAACATAATGCAGTCCACAAACATAATGCAGTCCCCTAAAAATTTCCTTTGGCCTTCTTGCATATCCCCCTTTCTTTCGAGAAAGAATTTTGCCGCCTCACAACCTCTTTGGTACTCAATAACTGTATAAAGCGATTTGACATCCAGCGTTCCTAGTATACAGTTGTTTTTAAAATTATTCAACCCCCACTGAAATTTAGTGTTTTAGCCAGTTTGAAATTGATTTTGATCATTTCAGTCATCTTGTTTACAATTAAATCAAAGAGGCACTTGAAAGTCAGACAAATATAACATAACATTTATAATGAAATAACCACAAATGTCTTTTCTGTGCTCACATCATTATCAGTTTTATTCAACCCGCAAGTGACATTCAATCTTAGTACTTAGTACAACATCCTTTTCCAGTTATAACAGCATTTAAACGTGAAGCATAGCTTGACACAAGTGTCTTGCAGCGATCTATGGGTATCTTCGCCCATTCTTCATGGGCAAAAGCCTCCAGTTCAGTCACATTCTTAGGCTTGCGCGCTGCAACTGCTTTCTTTAAGTCCCACCAGAGGTTCTCAATCGGATTTGAGTCTGGTGACTGCGATGGCCACTTCAAAATGTTCCAGCCTTTAATCTGCAACCATGCTCTAGTGGACTTGGAGGTATGCTTGGGATCATTGTCCTGTTGAAAGGTCCAACGTCTCCCAAGCCTCAGGTTTGTGACGGACTGCATCACATTTTCATCCAATATCTCCTGGTACTGAAGAGAATTCATGGTACCTTGCACACGCTGAAGCTTCCCTGTACCTGTAGAAACAAAACCGCCGCAAAGCATGATTGACCCCCTACCATGCTTCACAGTAGGCAAGGTGTTCTTTTCTTCATAGGCCTTGTTCTTCCTCCTCCAAACATAGCAATGATCCATGGGCCCAAACAGTTCTAATTTTGTTTCATCAGTCCACAGAACACTATCCCAAAACTTTTGTGGTTTGTCCACATGACTTTTGGCATACTGCAGTCGACTCTTCTTATTCTTTGGAGACAGCAAGGGGGTGCGCCTGGGAGTTCTGGCATGGAGGCCTTCATTACGCAGTGTGCGCCTTATTGTCTGAGCTGAAACTTCAGTACCCACATCTGACAAATCTTTTTTCAGTTCCTCAGCAGTCACGCGGGGACTTTTCTCCACTTTGCGCTTCAGGTAGTGCACAGCAGTCGAAGTCAGCATTTTCTTTCTGCCACGACCAGGTAGCGTTTCAACAGTGCCCTTTGCCTTGAATTTGCGAATGATGCTTCCTATGGTGTCTCTTGGTATGTTTAACATCTTTGCAATCTTCTTATAGCCATCGCCCTTCTCTTGTCTTCCTGGACCATTCTCTTGACTTCACCATGTTTGTAAACACACCAGTAAATGTCTAGAAGGAGCTGAGTATCACAGTCCTTTTAAATCTGCCTAATTGGTGCTTATTATGCTTGATTGCTGCTCCTTGACATCCACAGGTGTTTTCAATACCTGATCGAAAACACTTGACTGAACCTCTGTTCTTAAGAGTGTTAGTCTTTAAGGGGTTGAATAATTGTGTCAATGAAGAAATCACAAAAAAAAACATTTAATACTGTATTACAAAAACAATTGATGTCATTTTAGTTGCATTTGGTTCTTTAAAAAGTCCTTGTAAGATTTCATTCTGAACACAATTACAAATGTACACTAAACTCCCTAAAACCCTTTACAGCATTGGGGGTTGAATAATTTGGAACACAACTGTATATCCCTCTTCCCACTTGATCTCATTTAAAATTTGTAATACGTGTGTAGTGTCCTTCAAATATGTGGGGGGGGATTGTGCAAGCGGTTGTAGCTGTTCGTCCGCATATTTGCAAAGGGCGCTAGTGAGGCACTCTATGCCCGACACAATGGGCCTGCCTGGTGGTTTTGTTGTATTCTTGTGAATTTTTGGATTGTGGTAAAATGCTGCTATTCTAGGATATTGCGAATAAATAAACATAGCTTCTTCGTTTCTTAAAATACCCTGATTCCTCCCTCTTTGTACTAGTTCTTTAAACTCCTTTTTGTAGACTTCAGTTGGATCTTTCTTTAATTGTTGGTATGTCTTGCTATCATTCAGGATATTCTTTGCCTCCTTGTGGTAATCCTCTTTAGACATTATAACGATCCCCCCTCCTTTATCCGCTGGGCGGATCACGATATTATTATTCTCTTGCATGGATTCAATTGCTTTTCTTTCCCCTATCGTAATATTACTAAGATACTGGGGATTTTTAGGTTTCTTTACCTTCCTTATTTCCTTCGTGACTGACGTCATTAACGTATTGAATGCTGCTGAATATTTTTGTAAAGGATGGTATTTGGATTTGCTTCTTACATTTATATGTATGAATTGGGTCTCCATCTGGGGTTCCTCTCTCAGATTTTTATGTGTTTGTTGTATCCCATCCTCTCTTTCCAGCCTCTTAGGGATTTGCTTTTAAAAAAATGTTTTTTTAGGACTAGTATTCTCATGAACTTTCTTAAACCTATGGATGCCTCAAACTTATTAAAGAATGTCATAGGGTCAAATTTTTCTTTCTCTAATATTTTATGTTCCACTTCAGTGAGTTGATATTGACTCAAATTGTATATTTTTTGAATATTGCCCTCCTTTGTGTTTTTATTACTTTTACTATTCATTTTTTTTTCTTTTTGGCGAATTGCCCCCCCTCTGCACCCCCTTTTTGTTTCAGTTTTTTCTTACCTAAAAAAAAACCTGTCTTACTGTTTTTTTTTATCGTTGGCTTTCTTTTTATGTTGCTATGGGTTTCCTCCACACTTTCTCCCATTTTCATTCTGTATTTTAACATCATTTTTATTTTATATTTTTGTTTTAATTTTCACTAATATCTGTGTTTGGTTCATCTTCCTCCAAGCCTGTGTTATCTATTGGCAAGTGTGTCGGTGACACCTTCATTGTGTGATAGTGGGCTGGCAGAGGCTGGGGAGAGCGCGGTGTCATACTTATTGATATTTACAGTTTAGCAGCGGTTTGTGCGGTGCCGCTGCGACACCAGCAGCCAAGTAGGTAAGCAGGAGTAAGAGAGCGCCGGGGGTACTGATTGCTATTTAGTGAAATATAAAAAAAGTCTTCTGCTGAATAGGAATACTCACTACATCAGAAACTTCTATGAGGTTTTTCTGCCACAGTTTAGCATTTTGCTTTATAGCTGAGTACATAAGGTCCTTGCCTCTAATGTACAAAAGGTTAGGAGTTCAAATCCTGGCAGAAACATTTCAGAAATAGATGCTAAATTACATTTAAATACACTGACTCGCTGCCATCTCCACACTATGTCATCTTGCCACTCTGTGGCCTAATCATACTGCTGCTGTCACAACCACACTTTGTCATTGTGCCACTCTGTGGCCTCCTCATGCTGCCGCCAGCTCCAGATCCTGTCATTGTGCCACTTAGTGGTTTCCTCATGCTGCTTCCACCTCACCACTATGTCATAAGGCCGCTCTGTGGACTTCTCTTGCTATTACCACTCTATGATGGGGTCGCTTTTGTCCTTGTTTGGCCTTCTTGAAATCACCATTTATTTGACCCTTCTTCTGATCGGTCAGAAGGATGAAAAAATGAGACGCACAATGGATCCTGTCTGTGTAGCAGCTGTAAGGCCTGTATGGTCGCATCAGAATTGACTTAGGACTTGGTAGCCAAAAGCAGAAGTGGGTATAAAACACAGAAGACATGCAAATATTACCTTCACGTGTCATCTTCTTTTTGGATCAACTCCTGTTTTTTTTTTTACATTACCAATACTCATGGATTACTGAGTGAAGCCAGATGCTCCCCAGAGAGGATCTGTTTTTTGTGGGTTATTTTTCTGACAGATCAGAGGAAGGGCAAAATAATCAGTGACGTCAACACAAACTTACTGCTGACACCCTCTCCACTCTGTCGGGGGGCTCTACTTGTATACGAGTTTAATAGAACAGGTTTTGTAGACATCTATGTGGAATCAGCTGACGAGTCAGTTTTTTGGGGCCCAGTAACTGCCCAAATAAGTGAAGTGTGCAGTGATTCTAAGAGCGACGCCTGTCATCTACATCTCATACAGACTCACAGTATTATTTCACTACCACAGCAGACTCCCTATGCATGTTACTGCAAGTCACAGTGTTCTACACCACTATACAGGCTCTCTGCAGCCCGGAAATAGCTGATTTTATAACGTGCTTTGTGATGAATTAACTCAGATTGAATCATTTTTGGGGAAAAATCCAATTTTTTTAAAAACTTTGTTCATCTCTATGTTATTATTTCTGGCTCTGAACAGTCCTTATGGACGCTATACACTGTATATATGTTTCTATTTATTAGTAGTTACCCTGTATCCACGTACCCAGTACTACATGACTATATAATATTAAATGAACTCACCGATTGATTAGAACAGTCTTTTTTTTTTTTTTTGGTAATTCCTTGATAAGATAAATTGCCCAACAATTTCTTTAAAAATGAACTAGAAAAGGAAAAATAATTTGGAGCACGTCGAACACTTCAGTGTCTTCACAGAGATTTATTTCTTTTAATAACATGGCATTTCAAAGAGAAAACCAAATCACACCCAATCCTAAGCTACCCCCCAGAGGCATGCACAGCCTTCCTCTGTAAACCCTTCCTGATCCAATACTGCTACAGATTTTTATGTAGCACATTGGAAAAGCTGTGACATGCCTAAGCTGTGAGCATCTGAGAAAGGGTAAGGTATTTGAGAAAAGGTACAGCAGCAAACATTCTCCCCACTAGCAGGGGCTGTAAGGTTTTATCTATATGTGCCTTCTTAGAACCATGTTTTAACATAGTACATAACATAGTACATAACATAGTACATAACATAGTACATAAGGCCGAAAAAAGTCATCTGTCCATCCAGTTCGGCCTGTCATCCTACAAGTTGATCCAGAGGAAGGCAAAAAAAACCCTGTGAGGTAGAAGCCAATTTTCCTCACTTTAGGGGAATAAAAAATTCCTTCCCGACTCCAATCAGGCAATCAGAATAACTCCCTGGATCAACGACCCCTCTCTAGTAGCCATAGCCTGTAATATTATTACACTCCAGAAATACATCCAGGCCCCTCTTGAATTCCTTTATTGTACTCACCATCACCACCTCCTCAGGCAGAGAGCTCCATAGTCTCACTGCTCTTACCGTAAAGAATCCTCTTCTATGTTTGTGTACAAACCTTCTTTCCTCCAGATGCAGAGGATGTCCCCTCGTCACAGTCACAGTCCTGGGGATAAATAGATGATGGGAGAGATCTCTGTACTGACCCCTGATATTTTTATACATAGTAATTAGATCTCCCCTCAGTCGTCTTTTTTCTAAAGTGAATAACCCTAATTTTGATAACCTTTCAGGGTACTGTAGTTGCCCCATTCCAGTTATTACTTTAGTTGCCCTCCTCTGGACCCTCTCCAGCTCTGCTATGTCTGCCTTGTTCACAGGAGCCCAGAACTGTATACAGTACTCGATGTGTGGTCTGACTAATGATTTGTAAAGTGGTAGGACTATGTTCTCATCACGGCCATCTATGCCTCTTCTGATGCAACCCATTATCGTGTTTTGCGCATAGACATGCATTCTTCTACAGCAGGGATGCTCAACCTGCGGCCCTCCAGATGTTGTAAAACTACAACTCCCATCATGCCCTGCTGTAGGCTGATAGCTGTAGGCTGTCCGGGCATGGTGGGAGTTGTAGTTTTGCAACAGCCGGAGGGCCGCAGGTTGAGCATCCCTGTTCTACGGCATACCGTGTTTGTGAGTGTGGTGGGGGAGGATGTAACGACATGTGAAATTTATCATTGCAATTAACATAAAACATATTTCATGCTATGACTATTTATTTATTTTGCTAATTTTTTATATAGCGCTACTATATTCCGCAGCACTTTACAGACATTAGCATCAAGCTGTCCCCAATGGGGCTCACAATCTAAGCTGGAATAACCTGATACACAAATGCACGAGTTATGTAAAATCCCAAACTATTTGAAAACTATTTGATGCATTTTATATAGGAAAGTCTAATGGTACCTTCCCTACTCCTGTCCATGCTATTATGGACATAGTCAAGAAAGGAAGCCACATGATCCACTTCCTTTAGGCAAGCTAGTAGCTGCAAGTAAAGCCTGTATTACACTGCCCGATTTTTCAGTATATAAACGCTGATGAACGTTCGTTAGCGATCATCTGGCAGTGTAATACTGCCACCGATTGCTCGATCATTGGGCAATCCAAATCTTTTGACATGTTCAAAAACTATCATTTGCAGGCGGCAGATCATAATGTCTAATAACAATCTGCTGGCAAATCACTATACAGCATGGGGACGAGTGATAGCATAATGATGACTACTCCCCATGCCGCGGAGGAGATCGCTGTTAGGGATGAGCGAATTGACTTCGGATGAAACAATTTTTACAGTAGAAATTAATTTATGAAGTAATTACGTGAAGTCTCGCAAGATTTCGCGAAGTAATAACTTCGGCTCATCGGAGTCAATACATTCTGATACTGTACGGAGCTTCTGCTCTGTACAGTATTGGAACAAAGTTTTATGAGAATCACTTCGGATGTTTCACTCATCCCTAATCGCAATTTGCGGACCGCACATCGCCGGCACTATAATAGAAAATGGCGAATCTTGTCTGCAATCGCGGCCAAGAATAGGACATGTTCAATTTTTTGGCGGAAACGGAAGAACGGATGCGGAAGTACGGATCTGCAAATGCGGATGTGGATCCGCAAATGCGGATGCGGACAGCACATTCCGGCCCCATTGAAAATGAATGGGTCTGCACCGGTTCCGCAAAATTGCGGAACGGATGCGGACCCATTTTGCGGATGTGTGAATGGAAAAGATATCCCTCAAAATGAAAATAAATTAAATTATTAAAGTTAAGCAAAAAGCATAGATGTGGTCGGCAATAACAAGTGCTCGGCGGCACCAAATCAGAAACCATATGTCCTACCACAATCCGGGGGGTTCCAGTGCACGTCCATGAATCCCGGAGGGAAAGCAAAAAACATCTATCCCTGGGCTAGATGATTATGTGGTATTGAAGGACAGGGTGGGCAAAGAACTGTCCCTGATAGCCTAACCCTACAGGGGGGTGCTATTCTGGCCCTGATAGCCTAACCACAGACCACCCGCCCTGATAAGAGTGACCCCGTCCGGAACCTTACCCTATATAAAAATGGCCCTAGTAAGCCCCTCGCCCCTAGGCCCCTGACTTCCAGGTGATCACTATATAGATCTATGTGTTTTTGACTCATTATAAAAGTATATTATAAGTATATCACACCACTCAGCATTTCACACCTATCGATAGCACACCTATACCAGTCCTTAAAAGGACTTTTGTGGCCCTATTATCTAGCGTTTGGTGTCCCTAACAGCCTGTCCCTGCTCCACATAGCAACCTCTCCCTACACTGGCAAAACACTGAATGTAAAATGGCGGCCAGATCGGGTCTATTTATAAGGTAGGGGGTGTGTCCATGGGCTGAAACGTCTCAATTGGCTGTCCTGTATCACCTGATGGATGTGTCATGGGTCAAAGTTCTTCACAATGTAAAAGAATATGGCGGGCGCGAATATCTCCATATGTTCGCATGTTCGGCGATTCGCGAAAACACAAAGTTCGCCGCGAAACTACCGCCGGGCGAACCGCAAGGCCATTTCTAATCACTTACATTAGTATTACATGGCATCCTATGGCAGGGAGTAATAGTAGTCCTTACATGGCAGGCCAGGGGCCCTTCACAAAACCCCTGGCTGCCACGAAAACACTTCACGGCTAGCTTCTCAAATTCTGGCTATTGATCATGGCATCTGAGGGGTTAAACAACTGGGATCATTAAATGGCAGGTGGATGTCAGCTGTAAAACACAACCCTCACCAGCCAGATATGAAGCAGGCTCAACGCCTGAGTAGTCTTCTCCACACACTCCTCTTTCACCTAGGTCACACTGTTATAGGGTCTATTATTTGGGGTGGTAGACTGGTAAATCTGATCTGTGGGGCAGAAAAAGGCCTTTTTTGGGATCATGATGCTTCTCTTGATGTTCTGTGGGGAGCACAATAGGGGAACCATGGTGCAAAACTGAAGAGCAAAGTATAGTACCCAAAACACCCTGCCCAATGGGACTCCAACACCCCAAATTCTGCACAACTGCTGAATACAGTTCCTGGACTTGAAAACACAACTTTTTTTAATACCTCAACCCCCACCCAAACCAGCAGGAGGCCGCATAAGCACTGTACATAAATACATCTCAGGGGCAAAGCCACAATGATACCTACTGGATTGAATTTACACTGAAGTCACTGGAAGGATGGATGCAAAAAATTTATACCATCTGTGACATCCGTCAATATGATCCATTACATCCATCAACTCATTGATTTCAAAGGTTAAAACCTAGACAGAGGATCTTACGAAGACTTTACCAGACAGGAATAAACAGCAAGGCCCTCTTATTCTATACGCCTGTAGTCATGGTGGACAATGACTGATGTGTTTACATACAGTAGTCAATATGTTCTCTTCTGGTCCTGATCTTCTTTATTAAGAGAAGATAATATACAGTTAGCAGGGCTTAAACCAAGCACCTTATATAATGCCACATATGTAGATACAAAGTAATATAAATGACATATATAGTATGCAGCATGCTCAGGAGGAGCCAGAGAAGAGAATGGGAGTGGTAGTGGCTCTGGTTGTTACAGTCAATCAGAGTACCTTTGCTCCTTAGAGCCATGAGTTGAAAGGAGAGCACACACTTTCCTTCCCCGGGGCATTACCAGAAGGTCCTTGTGGAAAAATTGCTCCAAAAATTTCCAGCTGACAACTCTGGCGGCAGAGTACGTAGTTCCTTGGCCAACCGAGTAGGGATTATGAGGGGAACACACAGCAGTTCCAACAGAGGCAGAGCAACACTCTCCAAGGCCTGGGACAGTTTTATGACACCAGCCAGCACCCTCAACCTAATGCGCGGACTAGTGTCACAAGGAGGGAAACATTTTGGGAGCTGGTGAAGGAGTACGTAGCAGACCGTGTCAGCGTTTTCAATGATCCCTCTGTGGCTTACAACTATTGGGTGTCCAAGCTGGACACGTGGCACGAACTGGCGCTCTACACCTTGTAAGGTGCTTGCCTGCCCCGCCGCCAGCGTTTTGTCAGAGCATCTATTTAATGTTGCTGGGGGCATAATAACCGATAAGCGTATCCACCTGTCAACTGAAAATGCTGACCGGTTGACTCTTATAAAAATGAACAAGGCCTGGATTGCCCCTGACTTCTCCACTCCACCAGAGGAAAGAACATAAAGGCACTTTAAATGTGGCTTTTATGGTGTATTGAATACACTGCATTCCCATGCACCCCTTCCACCACTAAAAAGGGTATATGGTTCAATCTCCCTTTTCTCGTCCTCCTCCTCCTCCATCATATCAACATGCTTATTAGTCTGCCCTCGCTCCTAATGTTTTAGATGGTCAGCTCAGCAGCAGACCCTCACCCCTAATGTTTTAGAGGGTCACCAGCAGGCCCTCATCCATAATGTTTTAAAGCAGTGATGGGCAAACTACGGCCCGGCGGACCTTTTTATCCGGCCCGCGGAGCTGTACGGAGGCAGCAGGAGTGGAGATGAGCACTTCCATTATAGAAGCGCCCATTTCCATATTCATTTGTATAAGGTAAGTATAAGTGTTTATTGTTTTTATTATTTATAGTATACTGTGGCAAGAAGGGGAGTGGGGGCCCTATATACTGGTACAATATGGATTGGTACTATGGAGAAGAGGGGAAGCACTGTGGGGGCCTCTATGGAGAAAAGGGGAAGCACTGTGGGGGCCTCTATGGAGAAGAGGGGAAGCACTGTGGGGGCCTCTATGGAGAAGAGGGGAAGCACTATGGGGGCTTCTATGGAGAAGAGGGGAAGCACTGTGGGGGCCTCTATGGAGAAGGGGGAAGCACTGTGGGGGCCTCTATGGAGAAGAGGGGAAGCACTGTGGGGGCCTCTATGGAGAAGAGGGGAAGCACTGTGGGGGCCTCTATGGAGAAGAGGGGAAGCACTGTGGGGGCCTCTATGGAGAAGAGGGGAAGCACTGTGGGGGCCTCTATGGAGAAGAGGGGAAGCACTATGGGGGCCACTATGGAGAAGAGGGGAAGCACTGTGGG